>NC_063198.1:34844087-34856587 GCF_017589495.1 Alosa alosa
ACGATATTTACCGGGGGGGGGAGGGCCTAAGAGATTTTTTTAAGCCTTTGGGGACGGCCCAGGAGAAATTTTTTGGCCTGGGGGGAGGGCCGAGGAAAATTATTTTTTCCTGATCCATAATATTTTTTTTTCCTGATCAATGATCCGTTTTCGATATTTTAAAGGTTTGTAGGCCAAAACATGATTCACGTCTCTTTGACAGAGTGGGCGAGTCCAAAAAGTCGCAACCCTACCTGAATCTCCCACAACCCCCCTCGTAAGCTTGCAGGTTTTTAAACATGGTGTCTAGTGAAGCAACGAGGCGCAAACATGGGGACTTTCTGCGAAGACGAAGCAATGCTAGATTACACATGAATGTAGTACGAGTTGAAATGGTCTATAAAAAACGGATTTATTTTGTCTAATATGATGTAGGTGCTACTGCAGACATTACGAGCATTTTCTAGTAGTCTGTTCTATGTTTTACTTTGGCAACTATCCAAGCTGTGAAACATACAAATTCTGTTATCTGAATTAACTGCTTGGTGCCAAAAGGAGTGATAACTGCATGAGTTGATTGCACAAAGCAAGAGGGTACACAACCGCTACGTAGGCTAGACTGTATGGCTGAGATGACTTGAATCGACTTGACTTGACTTGACTTTAATCGACTTGACTTGACTTAAAACCCATTCGAATCCTAGCAGTCTACACAAAACCATGGCTTTTTGGGAGAAGTTACTTTAATATATATAAAAGGTTCTGTACCTGATGGAACAAATTGACAGACGTAGAAGGATTATCTTGCGCTGTTGACCCGCTAGCTGATCTGGCGTGGCCGACCGGGGCACAGCCACAGTATGCGCAGGTAGCTTTCCCACCATCTTCAGCCTCAAATTCCTCACACTGTCCACAGGAGAGGCATGCACCCCGAAACACGCCGCGTTTGTCTCTCATGCTCTTGTCGACAGTGACTATCCTGTGTTGGGACGCACTGAATTTCGCGGTAAGGTCAGAGGTTACGCTTGTTTCACTTTACTCAAGTCAAGTCAAGTTTATTTATATAGCGCATTTCATACACAGAGGTCATTCAATGTGCTTTACATAAACAAAACCAAACAATAATAACAAATAAAAGCATAGAAGTTTTCCTAAAGTTGGTTCCACAGCTGAGCCGCATAGCAGCTAAAAGCTGCTTCACCATGTTTAGTTCTAACTGAGGGTTTTACTAGCAGGTTTTTCACCAGGGACCTGAGAGGACGAGAAGGTGTGTACTGCTGAAGCATGTCTGACAAGTATTTAGGTCCTGCTCCATTTACTGATTTATAAACAAGCAATAATGCTTTAAAGTCACTTTACTGGAAGCCAGTGCAAGGACTTAAGAATTGGAGTAATGTGGTCAGTTCTTTTAGTTTTTGTTAGAGTCCTAGCTGCTGCATTTTGTATCACCTGAAGCTGTTTAATAGTCTTTTTAGGAAGGCCTGTGAACAGTCCATTGCAGTAATCAACCCTGCTGGAGATAAATGCATGAATGAGTTTTTCTAAGTCATGTTTTGACATCAGCCCTCTGAGTTTGGCAATATTTGTGAGGTGGTAAAAAGCTGATTTAGTTATCGCTTTCATGTGGCTGTTGAAATTTAGATCAGTGTCAATTAATAGACCAAGATTTTTAACAGTATCCTTTGCCTTCAACCCTTTTGTGTCAAGGAGAGTGGCAACCCTAAGTCTTTCCTCCTTTTTACCAAATATAATTACTTCAGTTTTTTCTTTGTTCAGCTGAAGAAAATTGAGACATCCAGGTGTTGATTTGCTCTATACACTGACACATAGATTCAAGAGGACCATAGTCGTTTGGTGATAGAGCTAAGTAAATTTGTGTGTCATCTGCATAGCTATGATATGAAATCAAATTATTTTGAATGATTTGTCCAAGTGGGAGCATATAGAGGTTGAATAACAGTGGCCCCAAGATCGACCCCTGGGGAACACCACAGGTTAAGGACGTTGGTGTTGAGGTACAGTTTCCGATGGCAACAAAGAAGCTCCTTTCTTGTAGATAAGATTTTAGCCAGCTGATAACTATGCCTGTAAATCCAACCCAGTGTTCTAGTCTGTGTAGTAAAATATTGTGATCAACAGTGTCAAATGCTGCACTAAGGTCCAGTAGCACTAGGACTGATGTTTTACCTGAATCTGTGTTGAGGCGTACGTCATTGGAAACTTTAATGAGAGCGGTTTCAGTGCTGTGATTTGCCCGAAAACCAGACTGAAAGTAATCAAAATACCCATTTGATGTTAGGAAGGTGGTTAATTGATTAAAGACTACTTTTTCAATAATTTTGCCAATAAAAGGTAGATTGGATATGGGCCTGTAATTGTTTAGCATGGAGGCATCCAGGTTATTCTTCTTGAGAAGTGGCTTTACAACAGCTGTTTTCAGTGACTTAGGAAAAGTGCCAGACAGCAGTGATACATTTACAATTTGAAGGACATCCGCCGCTATTAGGTGAAAAACAGTTTTGAAGAAATTGGTAGGCAGAGTGTCTATCCCCTGGGGATCAATAAAGTACATATCTATCTATCTATCTATCTATGACACATGTGGAAGAGCTGAGATTCTGTACAGTTTTTTCAAGTGTTTCGTAGTCTATCAAGCTGAACTCTGACATCAAGTTTAGTTTCCCTCTGTTTGTTGCTGGAAGTTCAGGTTGCTGAATTTGTAATTGAGCAGATATGTTGAGTCTGATTTTGTCAATTTTACCTTTAAAAAAAGATGAAAACTCATTGCATTTATTAGTTGAGAGAAGTTCAGGCGCTAATTGTGAGGGGGGATTTGTTAACTTATCAACAGTTGAAAATAGAATACGAGTGTTATTTGAACTTCTATTGATAATGTTAGAAAAGAAAGACTGTCTTGCTTTGGATATTTCAGTATGGATTTCATAGTGGATCTGAAGTTTGTATTTACGCCATTTTCTTTCAGTCTTCCTACCCTCTCTTTTTAGAAGTTTAACTGCTGGATTTTGCCTCCATGGTGCTTTCTGTTTGTCCTTAACTTTCTTGAATTGTAATGGAGCAATGTCATCCATAATGTTTGCCATTTTTGCATTACTGGCGAATTAGTAGCCCTTGATGAAGTCACATGAGCTGCAATAAAGTTTGGGAACGTAGTAAACAAATTGGCAGCATCTTTGTGGATATTCGGTCATGAAAAATTAGCATTTATATCTTAATATGAGACTGTATGCTCATTTGTACTAGGCAGAACTTTTGCAAGATGAAGATCACACAAGTCACCAGGCATACCGGTATGTGAGTTCAAGCAATCGTTATTATTTTTATGTAGCAAAAACTGGTAGAAAAAGGCCCACTCTGATATTATTCTTAACCACACATAAAACGGCATGTTTTCCCCGTTGTTCTGTATGATTCCGAAGCATCTATATAGCCTGTAGAGATCAGCGCTGCGTGTGTAACCGTGTGTGTGTATGTGTGCTTATGACATTTGCTGGCCGTTTTAACCTTGTAAACGTCATTTTTCGACCAGTTTTATTTGATTCACGTAGGGAGGAGGGCCTAAGAGAATTTTTTTGAGCCGGGGGGAGGCCCCTGGAAAAAAAAATTTGACCAGGGGGGAGGGCCAGGCAGAACATTTTTAACCCGATCGTTAAGCCACCCCGCTAAATATCGTACAGTCCCTAACCAAGACAATGCTGAGTACTTTAAGGGAGAGCAAGACACACCCATCACAACTGCATCATTCAGTGCAAACTGCTGGGATTGGTCAGGAGTGGACGACAGACTCCGCCCCCATCTTCCCCCTCACACACCAATACAAGGCTCTCTTGACTGGACCACAGTAGAACTTAATCACTGACCCTCAGTCCTGCGTTCGAACGCAAACAAGCGTCTCAAATGAGATCTGCTTCACCACTCATTGGCACGCAGTCACTGTGTCCAAGCTGGAATGGTCCTCATCTACATCAATCAGAAATACAATTATCATAGTTCTATTTCTATGTCCTCACTTCCATAGAACTATGTCCTCGCTTCCAAAGAGCTATGTCCTCGTTTCCATAGAACGATGTCCTCGCTTCCAAAGAACTATGTCCTCGCTTCCATAGAACTACGTCCTCGCTTCCAAAAAATGATGTCCTTGCTTCCAAACGGCTCCACTGTCTGAAACCACTGACAGCTATTGCCCTGCCCGACACATTCAGCTATTGCCCTGCCCGACACATTGAGCTATTGCCCTGCCCGACACATTCAGCTATTCACAATCTTAAATCATAAAGTGATGACCAGCATCATGATATTAATGAGTGCCAATATTCATTGGATTCCCCCATGCTCTTACGTCTTTAGAGTGTTGAAGACAGTCGGTTCCATGATGTAATCTCGACTGGAGAACTTCTGCAGACAGTCCTCCTGAGCCTTGTCATCATTCTCTGTCCCCTCTCCGTAGCCATCCTCCTGCGGGATACATACACACACACACACACACACACACACACACACACACACACACACACACACACACTGAGGATTGCGCTACGCTTTGAACTGTCAAAGGATTACAGTCGCCATTTAGGGAAATCTATAGGTTATAAAATATCTACCCTTATAGAGAGAATGAATCTATAAAAATCTATAGGAAATCTATAGGTTATAAAATATCTACCCTTATAGAGAGAATGTAATAAAAGTCACTCTGTAACACTACTGCCCCCTACTGGAGATACGGCAGCGAAACCAGCACAAATCATTCATTTCCTACGGAGATTCGCAGACCACATTCAAATGGGTCTGAACCGCTGAGAAAAAAACAATCGGGTCTGTTGGTCATCCGGATGCGTTCAAAAATTTAACTCGTACGACAGGCGCCAGACAGATCCAAACCGATAATCCGACCCTTTCCATGGTTTAGATTAGATTAGAGTAGATTAGATTAAACATTACTGTTATTGTGCAGAGTACAAGTACAAAGACAACTAAATGCAGTTTGTGTCTAACCAGAAATGCAAAAGAGCAGAAAAGTGCAATGTGATGTGAAGTATAGGCAGGTGGTGCATAGACAGGACAATAAATATAGTGCAGTGTACACAGTAGTATACAGTTGATTTACATAAGGTGGTTTAGAGTAATATAAATTAGATATAAATATGTGCAGTGTGTTAGCAGTTACCATATAAGAGCAGAATAAATATGGCTATGTGATATGAACAATGTATGAAAAACATGTACAGATATATGTAGTAGCAGTAACATTATAATAGTAGTAAGAATAATATAGATATGTGCAGTGTATTAACAGAATATAAAATAATGGTGTGTATGACCGTATGTCTTCTGAAGGCTTAAACAGAGCCCAGCCAAAAACTCCAATAAAATTTGTATCAACTTTGAGGGACAGCTATGACCATGCAGGATTATCCAGACCAAACATGACGATTTTGCTACATAGTATTCCTATTTATGTACCAGCATGCAAAATTTGAGCCTCCTACATGGTTTAGTTCTTGCGCTGTGGGCTTGTGAACTTTGACAAAAAAAAGAGGCTGAACAAAATCGACACCCCCCTCCCCCTATAAAACTGGCTGTATCTTGGAAAGTATTGATCTTACATAAGAGTAATTTTACAGTGTGTCTCCTGGGTAACATAGGTACACCTGGTAATTTTTTCAGATTTTTTTGAGACCTAAGTGCGTGGGCCCTGGTTGAACTGACGTGGAATGACGTGTATAAGTGTGTATGGTGCTGGTAAACACACTTATCTTTGCTTTTAAACGATAAAGTTTCATACAGAAGTCATCGAAAAGGCATGTGCATGATCTATAGTGGTACACAAGCCCATATTGTGAAAAAAAAAAAAAATTAACGGTTGGTGTAAAATATATAATTATTTACAAACTTAGTTGTTGTCATGTCATGTCATTGTCTTACATAGTCTCCTAACGTCATTAGGTCAGAGGGGTATTCCAGAAAGGAGGTTTAACAAACACTGAGATAAAACTTAACCTCTGGGTTGTCTGAACCTGTGGCGACTAAACCCGAGCTGTCGGTTCCAAAACACCGGCTACCAGTTAGTTTAATCAACCCTGTGTTAGATAACCTAGAGTTGTGCGCGTTCACGGCGAACTTATAAAGACATCATCTATTGAGAGTCGAAACCATGAGTGAAACCGGCGAAAGGAAGAGCACCGTATTTTTCAGAGGCGGAGTAGTCGAGGCTTACGAGGAGAGAACTGTAATAACAAAAAAAAAAGAGCAATACTTAAGCGCCTGCGTCCGAGACCTTGCTTGTCAGAGAATAGCCTAACTGACCGTGTAAATGCGTATGTTTAAGATAGCCTATTTAATGTCAAAAGCACAATTAAATAATTCACTGGACATCACGTATTGTATTGACTGCTTTCAATGATGCTTTCTTAAACTAGCCTACCTTGTCACAGATTGAGCGGGCCTGGGCCATAGAATTCTTTGAGAATCCCAAATGCAATTTTCTATTTTAACGCGGGTTCTGTAGCTGTGGGCCAAGTTAAACTTTTGCGCTCCATCATCGGAAGGATGAATGTCGGAAGGCATGGGTAGCCTATTGGACACATTTCGGTGCACATTTGGAAAATTTAATAAGTGATGCTGACCTGCCTGTTGGTGAAACTAGACTTTAATGATCATCGTGGGTTTGTGTCCAGGAAAACGAATGAAGTTGCGCAGGAACTGCTTTAGCGCAAGGCAAACTTTACGCACCAACCGACAGCTTGCCGATATGCTCTGCGTCTCCAACACTACAAAAACTCCCAGTCGGAGAGCGTGTGTAGCCTATTAAAAAAATATTTTATCCCAAATGCCATCAGCATTCTTAACCAAACTTAGTGACAACATGCATACCTGGCTGAGCTGTACAGCTATTTAAACTTATTTATTAATTTTCTATAGGCTATGTTTCCCCTTTTTTGTACTGTACTTGTTTTAATTATATCTTCAATGTGTCTGAGATGTTGTTTGTCCATCTGTCTGGTGAGCCAAACACAAATGTTCACTATGGTGTAGCTTAGGCTAGCTAGCCTACATTAAAAATGTATTTTATTCTATTCTAATCCACCATGCTTAATGTAGGGATAGAGAATGCTTTTCAAGTAGGATATATTTAGGATTCAGCTGAAAAACTCGTTTGGATAGGCTAGTCCTATCATGTGATGTCGTGGTCTTATCGCCCTCTCACGGTGAATTGCACGGATGAATATTACATGATTTTGTGCTTCTTTGTCAATCGGACCTTCGTCAAAATGAAACGTCATTGTGTGACAAGTGTAAAAATAGCGGCCTGATTGAACATGCACTGAAATAACCGAACATAATTGAACATAACCTGAACAAAACCTACCCCCTACCAGGTTAAGTTCAGAGCCTATGTTACCATAGTTACTTAGCCTGATCATTTTTGAGCTTTCTGGAACTGAAATCCCAGGTTTACCGCTAACTCTGGGTTAACATACCCAGTTAAGCCAGTAAACCTGCTTTCTGGAATACCCCCCAGTTAGATAATTAGTTAATAATACAAACAAAATATTATTGTTGTTTGACTCTCAAACTCAACGGCACTGCGTCCACAGATTTCGAGCATGGGACGTCAAATCGAATTCAGATTTTAGGGCACACAGACACTGTTTACTAAGCAATATAGGCACTACCCATCTGTCCAATCTTAAACATGGTTTAAATGCAAATGAACATTAAGTTCATTCAGACACCACAATGAATTAAAATGTAAACAAACATCTGCGCAAAAGTGCCTTTTCATGCCACCAATGCTAACCGTTACAGTAATTTCCTGTGTATTAGCCGCAGGACTGTTTTATGCAAGTTAAAAGAAACAAAACCATATGAATTTAATACCATATTAACCACCTCGTGTATTAACCTCATAGATCAAGACATTTTGCAAAATCAATGTATAAGCCACGGCTAATAGTTGGGAAATTACGGTAGTTAACAGCGCATTCAAACAGTAGGCTGAATTTTAATCCAGAACTATTTTCGCTAAACATATGCCGTTGAGGTACTTCTTTGATTCACCGGCTACTGTGCATGCAAAACACGTCTTGAGGTTGACTGGACGCTGTCTAGCACCCGCAGCGCCCAGCTCCCTTAGACTGTAGCGTTACGTGTTTGACTTTTCACTTACCCCGTCATGACCATCCCAATCGCCTTGATTTCCATAAAATTCTTCTTCCATCATCAATAACAATAATAGTCAAACTGAAAATAGCTAAACGTTGTTTTTCGCGAGGGTGTGTTTTCAAAAAGCTACTTCTTCTAAAGGTTTGTCGCACATATATTGCGTCATTGCAAAACAATATCAGATAACGTTACAACAGTAAGCGCCCTCTAGTGGTCTGGAAGATAGATCTAGCTGGCGATCTGGAGATACGCTTCCTCCATTTTCTTCTGTGACGCTCACCGTCCGTTGCGACTCTCAGGCTGACTACATTCAGGGAATGCCAGCTGATCCGTTTGGCTCGCTTAGAAATGTTTTGGGACTGACCATCCTCTCATAGGCTAATTTCTTCATTTGTGACAGAAGAAATAACTAACCTAAACATTATTTTAGGCTACTAATACTATTATAAGTCATTCATTGTTTCAATTGTTTCTCAAATTACGGTATTTGTGTTGTAGGCCTATAAACTAAGACAGCACAAAATAAAATAAAAAACATTTCGAATTCAACAGGGCCTAGCCAGTTAGGCCCCAGAGAAAGGAAACACGACACGGCACAAAAACAATAACTGCACTCCAAGTGTCAAAATGATGCACGAAATTCAATATTTTGGACATGAAAGAACTAGCTGGCAATAAGTCTTTCTAGTTCCATGGTTGTTTACCTCTAGTCTTCTCCAATGCACTTGTTCACGGAGGTGTTACTCTAACTACTATGCACTAGTAATGCAGTGCATTCAATTTGGACATGGAAATATGATTGTAGCCTACCTAGGCCTACTTCCAATAAACTGCAGGTTTAGTTGGCCTAATCAGTAGCTGAGTTTTGATTTGTTGCTGTCTTCAGTGCGTGCAGGAGGTGTGTTCTTCAGTGTGTGTGTGTGGGTGGTGCAAGAGGTGTGTTCTTCAGTGTGTGTGGGTGGGTGGTGCAGGAGGTGTGTTCAGTGTGTGTGGGTGGCATGTGGTCCCCAGGAGGACACTGCAGTCGACCCCAATCTCCAAGTAGAGACTCGGCTCTCTGCTGCCGGTCAGTGACAGTAGACCTGTGGACAGAAAGTTGTTCGGGACAGAATGTGTGTGTGTGTGGACAGAATGTGTGTGTGGAATGTGGTGTGTGTGTGGATGCAACCTGTGTTGTGTTGAACTGCGTGGTTCAGCCCTGTACACGCCCAGACTCGAACCCACGAAACAGCAGCACCTCGGATTGGGAGTCGAGCATGCTGACAATCGAGCTAAAAGCCCAGACTGCTAGCTTCCATGCCAGCACTGCTCTAGAGGCGTAAGGGAGCGAGACACACACAGCTATGCTAGCTGGCATCCGTGACACTGACAGTGTTGAATGTGTGTGTGGACAGAATGTGTGTGTGGACATAACAGTGTGTGAAGTGTAGTCTCAGTAGTGTCCTAACCGAGGGTGTGTCTGTGTGAGGTGTGTGATGTATGTGAGCTGTGTGATGTGTGTGAGCTGTGTGAGGCGTGTGAGTGTGATTAATAACGCCAGCGCTGATGATTAATAACACAGTGTTGGGGTATGATGAAAACTTTGTGAACTCTGTATGAACATTTGAACGAGGAAAAATATAAATAATTATACCAGGAAGTTCCAGAAATATGACTTGAATAGAAGTTAGTTAGTTATTAACAATGAATTGATAAACTTTTAGAATACTTTGAGCACTGATGCAGCGCCAAAACAACCACCAGTGGACAAAAAGAGTATTACATGTGTACTGTTAAGACTCGCCATGGAGAATGAATTGGGGAAATTACGGAGGTTATAGTTTGACGATGTCGTACTCCTGTGCGGCCGGTTGCTATATACCACGGACATGTTTTAGGGGGCCACCCAAAATGAGTTGGTGTGCCGTAGTTTGGGGACCACTGTGCTATATCTTCCTTTTTTAGCACAGTCTGGGCTACCAATATCTGGGAAAGTATGATGTGATAATATTTGCATATGTCTTATGTCAGGCTTTATATAAAGAAAAACATAATTTCTCAACCCCAAAACCATTCTACATCGCATGAAGGCCCCTCCTGACCCATTCTGCGCCGTCCCCACCATATATAGGTGGTTTGATAGATACTAGGGCTGTAACGATACACCAAACGTACGATTCAGTTTGTATCACAATTTTTGACCCACGATTCGATACATACCTCGATATTTTTGTGTGCATGTGTGGGGATTTTGGCAGAAAAAATACATTTTTTGAATACTTTTGAACACTAGAGGATTTGAAAACCTGGACTGATTTGAACACTAAATATACATGTACACATATACAAAATGGTATATAATATAAAATATTATATGATATTGATATTTAAACTACAGATATAAAATATTATATATTATATTTATTTATAAACTACAGACATAAAATATTATATATGATATTGATATATAAACTACTGATATAATATGATATTGATATATAAACTACTCATATAAAATATTATATATGATATTGATATATAAACTACAGATATAAAATGAGAAAATACTGAATTTCTGATATTCATGACGTCACACATTATGCAGATTATAGTCTAACAGAGGTCGTAATTCGTCCGCCGCTCACGGCCCTCAAACCCGCCACCTCGACACTCACCGGCATGGGAGTCGAATGCTCTAACCACTGAGCTAAAAGCCCAGGCTAGAAGCGTTCTTAAGGTTAGGGCTGTGAGGATTTACACAGGCAACTAGCACGCTAGCTCAGTTCGCCTCTGTTACACTAGGTGCTGTTTCTACAGTCCCTTTGGCACCGGAGGGATTTGTGCAGTTTAGAACATAACGTTCCTAGAACCCTCTTTTTCTGGGGTTCGGACAGGACAGATTTGGGGATTATTAAGTTCCTCTGACCGCAGTTCCTATAACCTTATCAGCTCCTACATCAGGGCAGGGTCCCTTCGCATAGGAACCCTTGGTGACCTAGGTCTACGTGATTGGCCCAACTCATAAGCCAAACCCACTGTCAAACCTACAGACCAGACCAGACAACCAGACGTTATTAACCAGACGTTATTAACCAGACCAGACAACCAGACGTTATTAACCAGACCAGACAACCAGACGTTATTAACCAGACCAGTCAACCAGACATTATTAACCAGATGTTATTAACCAGACGTTATTAACCAGACCAGACAACCAGACATTATTAACCAGACGTTATTAACCAGACCAGACAACCAGACGTTATTAACCAGACCAGACAACCAGACATTATTAACCAGACGTTATTAACCAGACGTTATTAACCAGACCAGACAACCAGACGTTATTAACCAGACCAGACAACCAGACATTATTAACCAGACGTTTTTAACCAGACCAGACAACCAGACATTATTAACCAGACGTTTTTAACCAGACCAGACAACCAGACGGACGGCATGCAGAACACTCTGCTCTGGTCCTGACCCAAGTGGACGGTGAACAGCCTTGTGTAATGGCAGCAACGTCTGCTACACAAACGATACATCACTTCCTGTTGCAATTCGCCAGAATGCGGGCCTATACTACACATGAATACAGCTTGCTAATATTAAAGCTAGTTAAACTTCTCCGTCGTTTCAGTTTCATTTGCCCTGTCCTTGATCTTTGTTTATATTGTAACTTAAGGGGTGGGGCATGGAAAAACAGGTTTAAGAGAGATGTTAGGTAGGGATCGAGTTTTGCCATGTTAACCTATGGAGATGTTAGGTAGGGATCGAGTTTTGCCATGTTAACCTATGGAGATGTTAGGTAGGGATCGAGTTTTGCCATGTTAACCTATGGAGATGTTAGGTAGGGATCGAGTTTTGCCATGTTAACCTATGGAGATGTTAGGTAGGGATCGAGTTTTGCCATAATAATAATAATAATAACACCTTGGACTTATATAGCGTTGTCATGGCACCCAAGGTTGCTTTACAACACATGGATGGGGGGACCTCACTAGTAACCACCACCAATGTGTAGCACCCACCTGGGTGATGCACGGCAGCCATTATCGCCAAATTTCGGGTTTAACGTCTCATCGAAGGGCGGCATCTCCTACAGTGCAGTGCCCCGTCACAGCACTGGGGCGTAGGATCGATCTTTTTTTGGCCAGAGGGAAGAGTGCCACCTACTGGCCACCCACCAACACCACTTCCAGCAGCAACCCTAGTTTTCCAAGGAGGTCTCTCATCCAAAGTACTAACCAGGCCCACACCTGCTTAGCTTCAGTAATTCAGCTAAGACAAGGTATCCATTGGTCTGGCTGCTGGCTGCTAAATGTTAATCTATGGAGACTGAGGGCCTGTGGGTC
>NC_063198.1:34861587-34956587 GCF_017589495.1 Alosa alosa
CACACACACACACACACACACACACACACACACACACACACACCAGGGCTTCTATCGTTGTGCCCTTGAGCAAGACCCCTCCGGGGGCCATGTAATCCCTTGTAATATAGTCAACATATGTAATATAGTTGACATGTAATATAGTTGACATGTGCAAGTCACTTTGGATAACAGTGTCTGCTAAATAATAAATAAAAATTTAAATGAGCGAGAATTAATGGATGAACTTAATTATGACATAGTCATAAACTTCTAGGCTACAGTTAAACCAATGGGTCACCATCCGTTCTGCACGGAACGTCATCACCACGCACATCGATGTGTTTACGCACCGAACGGCCATCGCTAGATGTGAATCTACGCACCGAACGGCCATCGCTAGATGTGAGTCTACACATGCGTTAACCTTTTGAGTTCAGATATGCGTAGGACATCCGGACTGAGCACTAGAGAGAGTAGAGGCAGACCCGGGTGATTTCCAGTATATTTCCAGATGATTTCCAGTATATTTCCAGATGATTTCCAGTAGGTAAAATATTTCGGGTATTGTGTTCACACATACAGGCCTCCCATTTTATTCAGTGTCTGAAAGTGTGTGTGTGTGTGGGGGTGAGTATGTATATGTGTGTGTGTGTGTGTGTGTGTGTGTAAGGGGGTGTAAGTATTTTGTGTGAGTGTGTGTGTGGGGGGTGTATCTGAGGAGGGTGAGGATGTCACAGGAATGAGACAGGAATAGGCCCAACACATGTGTGTGTGGGGGGGGATGTCACAGGAATGAGCCCAACACATCATGAAATGGTTTTTCTTTCCTTTTTTTCATTTTTTTTAGCAAAAAGAATTTGGTTTATGTAGAAACAAGCAATGTTTTTGCATTTGGAATCTCCACTCCTTTAAAGAGTAAAAGCTAAAAAAAAAACAGAACAAAAAGAAACTCAAATTAAATGAGACCCTCTTCAAAACATGTAGGCCAATGGTGGTGAGACAGGAAAGCGCGGATAGATAATATTATCATAGATCTCTATAAATAAAAACATGTTAGGATTTCCTCTGTTTGAGACTACACAGCATTAGGCTTTTAAATACTTCTTCTTCTAACCCAGAGAAAGTCCAAAGCAAACCAAGAGAAAGGTGGGTGATGGAGGCCCCCCCTCGAGAACAAACAGTGCCACCCTTCCCTCCAGCCCACCCACAATGCACTGCTCAGTGTGTGTGTGTGTGTGTGTGTGTGTGTGTGTGTGTGTGTGTGTGAGCGTAACATGTCAAGAGTGGGTTTGTGTGTGTGAGTTTGTCTCTGAATGTGTGTGTGTGTCTGTGTGTGCTTGTGTGTGTGTGTGTGTGTGTGTGTGTGTGTGTGTGTGTGTGTGTGTGTGTGTGTGTGTGTAGGAGGGGGGTTAGCCAAGCTGTACAGTGCAGTGAAACCTACTCAGCTTATGGTACACGTACAGGCGTGATCAAGGCACAGGGAACCTCTAAGTTATTCTTTCTTTTTCAATAAAGTTGTACAAAATAATACATTTACAGTCTGTACACCTGTCTCAGGCCAGCAGGAACGAAAACACAGACTGACTGAAGCCGGAGAGGAGGAGAAGAGAGGAGAGGAGAGGAGGAGAGGAGGAGAGGAGGAGAGGAGAGGAGAGGAGGAGAGGAGAGGAGAGGAGAGGAGGAGAGAGGAGGAGAGAGGAGAAGAAAGGAGAGGAGAGGAGAGGAGAGGAGGAGAGAGGAGAGGAGAAAGGAGAGGAGAGGAGAGGGGGGGAGGAGAGGAGAGGGAGAGGAGGAGAGGAGGAGAAGAGAGGAGAGGAGGAGAGGAGAGAGGTGGAGGAGAGGAGAGGAGAGGAGGAGAAGAGAGGAGAGGAGGAGAAGAGAGGGAGGAGAGGAGAGGAGGAGAGGAGGAGGAGGAGAAGAGAGGAGGAGGAGGAGGAGGAGAGGAGAGGGAGGGGAGGAGGAGAGGGAGGAGAGAGAGAGGGAGGAGGGAGGAGGGAGGAGAGAGGTGGAGGAGGGGAGAGAGGAGAGGAGAGGAGGAGAGAGAGAGAGGAGGAGAGGAGGGAGAGGAGGAGGAGAGGAGGAGGAGGAAGAGAGGAGAGGAGGAGAGGAGACAGAGGAGAGGAGGAGAGAGGAGGAGAGAGGTGGAGAGGTGGAGGGGAGGAGGGAGGGAGGGAGGGAGGAGGAGGGAGGGGAGGAGGGAGGGAGGAGGGAGGGAGGGAGGGGAGAGGAGGGGGAGAGGGAGGGGGAGAGGGAGGAGAAGAGGAGGAGAGAGGAGAGGAGAGGAGAGGGAGAGGAGGAGGAGAGAGGAGAGGAGAGAGGTAGAGGAGAGGAGAGGAGAGGAGGAGAGAGAAAAAAGTGCTGGAAAGAGAATGAAAGAGAGAGGGAGAGAGGGAGGGAGAGAGGGAGAGAGGGAGCAGAGGAGGTAAAAAACAGCTTGCACACACACAGGGGACCAACAAACAGAAAGAGCTGACTTGTGTTAATACAGGACGATATCATATTTATATAGATTTATATTTATATATATACATATTTATATACACTCATATATAAATATCTATATATATAGCTCAGCAAGTCCACTGGGCAGTCCACGTCCCCCATTGGACAGCCCACGGCAGGGGCGGGGCCTCACAGCCAGCCCCTACGCTCTGATTGGTCATCCTAATGGCTCCCAGCGAGGCTCGATCTGAGCGTGAGCAGAAGGATTTCAACAGGCCAGGGTCACTCAGGCGCTGCAGTCCCATCCCCCAGCCTAGGAGCACAGTGAGCGTGTGTGTGTGTGTGTGTGTGTGTGTGTGAGTGTGAGAGATAGTATGTTTTGATGGGTGTGTTTGGTAAGCCTGGGACAGAGAGCAAAACTTATGACAGGAAAAAGTATAGAATTGAAAGTGTGGGTTATGCGCAGGTAATGCGTGTGTGTGTGTGTGTGTGTGTGAGTGTGAGAGAGAGAGACAATGTGTTGGTTGACTCAGTCCTGAGTGCTGGGGGAGTTTAGCAGTCCTAGCCATGTTCAGGCATGTGTGTGTGTGTGTGTGTGTGTGTGTATGTGGTTAGACATGTTTGCAGTCAGTCGTCTCAACTGAGACACAGTCACCAGCGGAGGGCAGCGAAGGGGGATGCTGGGCTGGAGCGGGAACGGGAGAGCGTGTGTGTGTGTGTGTGTGAGACAGAGAGAGGAAGGATAGGGGGTGGAGTCTGTCATCCTCTCTCCTCCAATCACAGGAGTTCGTACTGCCGCAGGTGCATTCTCTGGATGATGTCTCGGCAGTCATTGAAGACGCGGCGGATGTTCTCGGTGTCCACAGCGCAGGTGAAGTGTGGGTAGCAGTAGTGCCGGCCATCTCCGCTCGCCGTGCTGATCCTCTGGACACGCACACAGACACACACACACACACACACACACACACACACACACACACAGGCATTAACAAACCCTGAGCGGAACACCACCACACCACACGGTGGCGCTAAAGAGCAGAAACTCACCAGGAACTCGTCACGGATGAAGTACTTGGCCCTGGTGACGCGAGGGTCCTCCCCCGACTCTGGAGTGGCTGCAAGAGAGAAACCCACCGCGTGTGTCACACTGAGACGTCTTTACACCGTTAACACACACACTAAGACGTCTTAACACACACACACACACACTGAGACGTCTTTACACCGTTAACACACACACACACACACACACACACACACTAAGACGTCTCTACACCGTTAACTCACACACACTGAGACACCGTTAACACACACACACACTGAGACGTTTTTACACTGTTAACACACACACACACTGAGATGTCTCTACACCGTTAACACACACACACTGAGATGTCTCTACACCGCTAACACACACTGAGACACCGTTAACACACACACACACTGAGACACCGCTAACACACACACTGAGACACCGTTAACACACACACACTGAGATGTCTACACCGTTAACACACACACACTGATACACCTTTACACCGCTAACACACACACACTGAGACACTGTTAACACACACACTGAGACACCGTTAACACACACACACTGAGATGTCTCTACACCGTTCACACACACACTGAGACACCGTTAACACACACACACACTGAGACGTCTTTACACTGTTAACACGCACACACACCGAGATGTCTCTACACCGTTAACACACACACACACTCACATGTCTCTACACCGTTAACACACACACTGACATGTCTGTACACCGTTAACACACACACACTGACATGTCTCTACACCGTTAACACACACACACACACTGAGACACCGTTAACACACACACACACACACTCACATGTCTCTACACCGTTAACACACACACTGACATGTCTGTACACCGTTAACACACACACACTGACATGTCTCTACACCGTTAACACACACACACACACTGAGACACCGTTAACACACACACACTGAGACGTCTTTACACTGTAAACACACACACACTGAGATGTCTCTACACCGTTAACACACAGACACTGAGACACCTTTACACCGTTAACACACACACTGAGACACCGTTAACACACACACTGAGATGTCTCTACACCGTTAACACACACACACACTGAGACACCGTTAACACAAACACACTGACATGTCTCTACACCGTTAACACACACTGAGATGTCTCCACACCGTTGCCAAGGAGAGTGTGATGCTGTGCAGCCTGATGTTTCAGCTCCCCGTTGCCATGGCATCATTTGGACAGCCTTATGCAACATCACGTGTTTATTCCCATCCATACTTGTTTTTACTTTTCTTGCGGGCATAAATAAAACTTGGTTTTATTTATACTCCTAAAACTGGGTTCTATTTATACTCCTAAAACTTGGTTCTATGTATCTTGCGCAGGGTATCTGCACATTTTCTAAGTGCAAATTTAAAGACTTTTAAGACCCTTTCAAGACATCTAAATGCAAAAAATTAAGACTACAGTATACCACGGCAAAAAATATATACGACAACTTAAAACTGTTTTATGCAAGTTTTTTTGTTTCTACTAATTTTAACCCCCACCCCATTTTGGATGTCTACAGAAGTTCCCAAATATATTTTGGTGAAAGAAAAATAATTGTGTGTGAATTACCTTCACAGCTATAAATGCCCAATTTTAGGGTCTGGGCTGCTTGCTTTTGAAGCTGGCTGTACATATTTGGTTGTGCTTACTGGCTGAGGCTGACTGTTCTTCACCTGTGTCTGTAGTAGCCTAGGCTACTTGCCAAAGACATGTGCACTGGACTGGATTCCCTTCAATATTTTTTTTAAAGTTAGACTAAGCTATTTAAATATTTTAATAGGCCTACTTTATATCATTTACTATGTGCATCTATTGTCCCATATGCAGCACAGCAAATTAAAGTTAATCCACTACTTTACATTTTGCATACTAGATGTATCTAAACCAACCAAAGCTTGACTGAAACATTGTTAACCATTGACTTGTTTTAAATTAATTAAGAGACAGGTCCTCCTTGCATGATCCTGCTGAAAACTGCTGGTTTCATCTCAAGCACGCACGCGTATTATGAGCACGTTTTTTTTTCCTGACATTCAAAAATTATGCGGTTATATTTAACAACTTTTGCGAAGTAGGCCTATACTGGGAAACGCTGGCAAGCAAGCTGCTGACAGATATTACAGGTATTATAACTTAGACAGATATTTTCTTCCCTAGGCTAGGCCAGCAACACACGCTGGAAAGATGCAAACAGATCAACTTGGTTCCTTCATAAATTGCGCCAAATTATCAGGCGAAGTGACAGAAGCACTGCGCATAATTTGACCAGCAGTCTTGGCGTCCATAGTTTGTGAAGCGATGCTGCGTCCGAGCAAAGATTCTAGATGCCAAAGCTTAACTCCAAAAGGAGAACAAATGAGCGTCTGGCTTGAGGTTGCGCCGGACAGGGCTTTTAAAATCCATATGTCCGGCCTAAATTCGAACGTATGGCCACCCTATCGCTCTTTCTCCCGCTCATTCTATAGGCTTCCTCATTCCACGACGGCTACCTGTATATCTCTCTGGCCTCAGCTACACCACTATCGCTAACTGGCTTACCAGCATTCTCCCGCTCATTCTCCCGCTCACTCTCCCGCTCACTCTCCCGCTCATTCTCACTCTCCCGCTCATTCTCCCGCTCAAGTAGGCTACCTGTATATCTCTCAGGCCTCTACAAAAACATCAGTTATATTTACTGTATTATTACCGTTTTCACACCTTTAACAAAACCCGTGAAAAACATCTTCACTCTGCAACCACTACACTTCCTCCCGTAGCCTAATATAGCCTAGTCACTTATACAATTGCGTTTTAAATACACAAAACCGGATGGAGACATTTTTGCTCTCTTGCACTCACTGCTGTCGGGTCCCATACGCCAAATTTAATACCTCCCTTTCGAAAAAATTAAAGACATCCCAGACAATTTAAGACCTTTTTAGGCCTTAAAAACCGAAAGTTGTATTTAAGACTTTTTAGGCCTTAAAAACCAAAAGTTGTATTTCAGACTTTTTAAGGATCCGCGGGAACCCTGTTGCGGAGATGACCGGAAAGTTGAACAGTGAGAAAGTGTGTGTGTGTGTGTGTGTGTGTGTGTGTGTGTGTGTGTGTGTGCGTGGTCTCACCATCGTCAGGCGTGGTGTAGCGCGCAAACTCAGGGAAGTAGTCCTCAATTTTGGATTTCCCTGCTAGAACTTTTTCTGCCAACAGGTCCTGTTTGTTCAGGAAGAGAATTACTGAGATGGTCCGAAGCCACCTGGAGTGATGAAGGGAGAGAGGGAGGGATGGATGGAGAGAGAAAGAGATGTGAGACTTCCATAACCCCCACCATCCACTGTCCCACCTGCCCACCCTCACCTATTGTCCCACCTGCCCCCCCCCCACCTGTTGTTCCAGATGCCCCCCCCTCTCACCCTCACCTGTTGTTCCAGATGTTCTTGAAGAGGTTGAGCGCCTCCTGCAGGCGGTTGGTCTGATTGTCCTCCCGAATTACCATGTTGTAACTGCTACTGGCCACCACAAATATGATGGCCGTCACGTCTGCACGCACACACACACACACACACACACAAAGAAAGAATCCGGGGGTTATTCAACAAGCCTACATTTCCTGCCCATTACTCTGAACACCTTTGTGGCACCGCCAGCACAGGCCACTGTTATGGGATGGAAGGACAGGTCACCGTAGCAACTGAAGTTTCAAAGGGGTTTTCTTTCCCACAATTTAAATAAACAAATAAATAAAAATAAAGTGGATCTAATTCCAACAGAAAATTGTCCTCGACAATAATTAACCCTCTAACCGCCCAAGTCACAATATTGCGACAAGTGTCATTACTGAATAAAACAGACGATAGACTCGAGTACAGTGTAAAATCTAATTTGTACTCTTTACCACTAGTTGGCAGACACCCAGAGCTTCGATTGAAGCTCATGTTTGTTTGTGAAAGTTTTTTGGAAGTACGCGAGAAACACACGTGCATTTCCTCTATAACGCGAAAGTGATGCAGGCCAAAGTTTTGCACAAATTGAAGCAGAAATACACCAAATGTGGAAAGAATATCTGCCTTTTGGAGAATACGATCGATCGTCTATTGACAGTGATAAGTCACGGTGCGTCTGTGAATGGAGGTGCGTCTTTGCGTCAGTGTCCACTAAGCATACCATGCTTATTTCGACCCTCTGCCCAACAAAGCTGGAGGTGCCAGTGGTAATAGTGATGATAGTGTCCGTAATGGACGTGGTACAGGCAGCAGCGGTTGTAAAAATAGTGCTCTGAGGAATCACATCATCTGCATCACAACCAGCTGTTACTCACTCTGCTGCATCACAACCAGCTGTTACTCCACTACATCACCAGCAGCTGTTACTCCGCTGCATCACAACCTGACTCCTTTATATAGATGCTCTTACCCATATGGCAACATTTGGGATTAAACCCAACTATAGTTAAACATCTTACCCATACGGCAACATTTGGGAGAAACGCAACTATAGGTAAACATGTTGCCCATACGGCAACATTTGGGATTAAACCCAACTATAGGTAAACATCTTACCCATACGGCAACATTTGGGATTAAACCCAACTATAGGTAAACATCTTACCCATACGGCAACATTTGGGATTAAAACCGAGTGCGTAGCAGACCTGGGGGAACACGGATGTGTGATAGGAAAAAAACGGCCGATCGGTTCCACAGCCTTATGATTAGCATGATTAGCATAATTAGCATGCTACGCTACACTAACTTTTATTTGTCTTCCGATAAGCATTGTGCGCTAGCCTAACGTAGCCAGAACTCAATTCTATTCAGAATATATGTCTGGAGCTTCGGCATTAGGACATGATTATTGGGGCGTGTTTCAACCGATATAGTGGGAAAATGTATCTGCACAATTGGATCGAACTAACCAATCAGCGCAACAAAATAATCTAGCTCGAATCCTGTAGGGAGAAATACCAAAACATTCTTCTTCCCGACAAATGCCTTTATCACTGTTTTATGTTTGTTTTTAAAGTTGTTGGGTCAGTATCTAGATAGATAGATACTTTATTGATCCCCAAGGGAAATTCAAGGTCTCAGTAGCATACAGAAAATACACACACATTCACTAACAGCAGAAAAAGTAACTAGAAAAGCATTTCCTGAAGGAAATACAGTGCATGAAAATGCAAAAAATATTATGTAAAATATGCAGAGTAAAAACAAACCATATTGGTTGCTAGGTAGATGAGGTTTAATATAGTTGGAATGACTGAACAGTTAAATAGGTGGGTAGTTTATATGGTTAAATTATTTGCTTGGTAGATAAGGTTTAATATAGTTGGAATGACTGAACAGTTAAATAGGTGGATAATTTAAATGGTTAAATTATTTAGGTAGATAGTTGACGATAACTGACAGTTGGAATGGCTCTAATGTTTGCTAGTAGTTATGCTAACTATGTTAACAAAGATAATAATGCTAACCAAGTTACTTAACTTAGTTAACTTAGCATAACTACTAAAAATGAAAACATTAGCTAACTAGCATGCTAACTATGCTAACATGTGACTTAGCTAATGCTAACTAGCATGCTAGCAATGCTAACATGCTAACTATACCAACCATGTGACTTAGCTAACCTAGCTAATCATTTTAGTAGCTATGCTAACTATCTTAACAAGCATGCTAGCAATGTTAACATGCTAACTATGCTAACATGTGACTTAGCTAACATAGCTAATCATTTTTAGTAGCTATGCTAATTCGCATGCTAACAATGCTAACATGCTAACCATGTTACTTAGCTAACTTAACTAATTATTTTTAGCAGTTTTGCTAAAAATGTTAACAATATTAGCAATGCTAACATGCTAACTATGCTAACCATATTACTTAGCTGACTTAGCTAATAATTTTTAATAGTTTTGCTAACAATGTTAGCAATGCTAACTATGCTAACCATGCTAACTAACTACAGTGGATAGGAGTCATAGTTGATGACAAGTAACAGTTACAATGGCTGAACAGTTAAAAAGTTCAGTAGTTTAAAGGGTTAAATTGTTTAACATTGAAATATTGTAATGAGGACTTTTATTTTGAAACAGTTTTTGGCAGAGGAAGCAGTTGAACAGGATGTGTAGTCTTAATAGGGCCAGTTTGTATAGAGTGTCCCAGTGACTTCCGTTTTACTTCCGCTACAAGGGACCTATCTTTCAAAAAAATATGAACGGGAGTTAATGGAGAGGTAACAATTATTTTTTGGTCCAGTTTGAATTGTGTCACGAATTTCACATATGATGTGTGTGAATTTAAAAGATAATTTTTCACGTCAAGAAAGTACTGTTGTTCGATAGACTTAAAGTCAAAGTCAAAGTCAAAGTCAGCTTTATTGTCAACTCTTCACATGTTCCAGACATACAAAGAGATCGAAATTACGTTTCTCACTATCCCACGGTGAAGACAAGACATATTTTACCAATTTAAGTCCACAGACAAACATAACATTCAAGTAAACAAAAAAGTAAGTAAATAAGTAAATAAGAGGGCACATATAATAATGAAAAATAAGAGCAGCAAAATTTGGTTGAAATTGTGCATAGACAGTCAATAAAATACTAGTGCAAAGTCAGGCCAATAAAAGGCTTGGGTAGTTCTGTTTGACCTAAGTAAGAAAGAAAGTGGCATAGTGGTGCAAGTTATGTAAGAGCAGCAGAAGTGTTGTGTTTTCAGGACAACAACAACAAGTTGTAAAGTGTACAAGTGTGCAAGTGTGCAAGTGGAGTAGTGCAGGCTGGCCATTGTGGGTCCAATGTCCAGGATGTTATGTAGCTGAGGGTGGAGGGGAGAGGAGGAGAGAGTTCAGCATCCTTACAGCTTGGTGTATGAAGCTGTTGGTGAGTCTGGTAGTGCGGGGCGCAGGCTTCTGTACCTCTTCCCAGAGGGCAGTAGATCAAACAGATTGTGAGCAGCCTTGGGGGGCCCCTGTGCTCAGTGTGATGCTGCTTGAGGTATTGTTGCCAACATCGTACTACTTGGGGCCTCCTGACAGAGGAAGTCCAGTAGCCAGTTGCAGAGGTAGGTACTGAGTCCCAGTTTGTCAAGTTTTGCAGATGAGTTGTTGTGGTATTATGGTGTTGAATGCAGAACTGAAGTCTATAAACAGCAATCTCACATATGAGTCTCTTTTTCCAGGTGGGTGAGGGCTGGGTGGAGGGCAGAGCAGATTGCATCCTCTGTAGACCCGCTTGGCTCGGTATGCAAACTGGAAGGGGTCCAGGGTGGGGGAGAATGGATTTGATATGTGACATGACAAGCCGCTCAAAGCACTTCATGATGATGGGTGTCAGTGCCACAGGGCGGCAGTCATTGAAGCAGGATGGAGCAGTTTTCTTGGCACAGGTATGATGGTGGCAGCTTTGAAACATGATGGGGCGATGGCTTGCTTCAGGGAAGTGATAAAGATGTCTGTGAAGACATCCTTAAGCTCCCCCCCGCAGTCCTTCAGCATCGACCTGGGATGTTGTCTGGACCTGTTGCCTTATCGGTGTTGATAGCAGCAAGTGTCCTCTTCACGCTTGTCGGCAGAGAGGCACAGGGGCTGCTCATGTAGAGGGTCTTCTGTGGGCAGGTGCTGTTTTGTGCTCAAGCGAGCAAAGAAGCGGTTCAGGTTGTTGAGCAGAGGGATGTTGCTCTCACAGCTCTGTGGCTGGCTTGTAGTCCGTGAGGGCCTGGAATGCCCCTGCCATAGGCTTTGTGCGTTCCTGCTGTCTTTGAAGTGGGTGGTTATCTTGTGAGTGTATTCCTTTTTGCTTCCTTGATGCCACGGGACAGGTTGGCTCGCTGTTCTCATGCCAGCTTCATCCCAGCTCTGTAGGCTTTGTCTCTGGCCCTCAGCAGCCTGAGGACATCCCCTGTCAGCCATGGCTTCCAGTTAGCCAGTGATGATGTGTCTTTTGTGTGGGTCACATCATTGATGCACTTGGTGATGTAAGAGGTTACAGTGTCTGTATACTCCTCTATGTCTGTCCGGTTGTTGTAAGTGGCTGCCTGCTTAAACATTTCCCAGTCTGTTGTGTCAAAGCAGTCTTGAGAGCATCGGAGGCTCCCTCAGGCCACACTTTTACCTGCTTTACTTAACCCGGTTTGTTCGCTTTTACCCTTTGTCTGTATGCGCGGGCATTAGCATAACAGTGATATGGTCTGAAAGTCCAATGTGGGGAGGGGTGGCTTTGTATGCTCCTTTTGTGTAGTGTAGACCAGGTCCAGGATGTTATCTCCTCTTGTTGGAAAATCAACATGCTGGTGTAGCTTTGGAAGTACAGTTTTAAGATCAGCATGGTTAAAATCTCCAGTGAAGATGGTGAAACCGTCTGGGTGTGCCGCCTGTTGTTCACTGACAGCCTGGTACAGTTCACTAAGAGCCGCGTTCTTATCGCTGTTGTTGTTGGTAGGCGGGATGTATACTGCGCACTAGCAGAATCGTAAGTAATTTCCCTTGGCAGGTAAAAAGGACGGCACTTTATGATCATAAACTCTGCCAGTGGTGAGCAGTGTTTGCATCCTACCACAGTGTCCGGCACCATTCGCCACGGATGTAAACACAGATTCCTCCTCCTCGTGATTTACCTCCCTTTACAATGGTCCTGTCTGCTCGATAGCATGCTAGCTGCTCCAGTTGTACAGCAGAGTCCGGAATGTTGTCATTTAACCAAGTCTCAGTGAAGACGAAAGCACACAGCAGTTACTTACTGTCCGGTTCGTTGATCTCAGCAGTATTATGTGATCCATTTTGTTGTCCAGTGATGTTACATTTGCCAGGAGAATGGATGGTATTGCTGGGCGAAGTTGGGCTAGCCGCTAGCCTGGCCCGACGCCTCAGCGCTTGCCCCTCTTCTGCTTCCTCGCGACACCGCTTCCGGCGCTTTCTTTCGGGAGGAGTAGCAGGCGCAGTCCGTGTTGTTGCAGGCGGAGTAGTCCGAAGTTCCTTTAGCGTCTCTGTTGCAAAGTCCAGAACGCTGCAAAACTTGCTTTTGCAGATGTCAATTAAAAAACTGCCTGCTGTACTTGTGTACGTACGAGTAAAGACGAGACGAACACGTAAAACTTTCGACAAACACTTTTAAGCGAACAAAACACCGTCGACGGTTGGGACAGAGTGAGGTCGCGTCGGTGTAACGCGCCGCCATCTTAAAAAGTTATGTTGGTTTTGTGCGAATCCGCTCAGTGGACTACATCTATCGTCTCAAACAATGTAGCACTACGTCACCAACGTAATGAAACGATAAGATTAGCTGTTATGCTAGTTAACGGTTGCATCTTGCTGCCTGCTATGTCACTTAACAGTATCTAATGTACAGTCTATGGGCCTAATACAACTTACCTGATGTGTTTAATCCTCTGACTCATGGTATTTTCATCGGCAAGGAAAGCCCAATTAAGACCTGTTGCTGGTATGCTTGTACAATCTAGTGTGGCTGTGAATGAGCTAACGCCACTAGCCGACTGATGGGTTTGTAGTCGTTGGAATTACGATCTTTCACAATGTTGTAATTCAATAGTTACGAAACAAACTGCAAATGTCTTTACATGAAAAATTTTCTTTAAAATTGACAAACATCATATGGGTAATTTAAGACACAAGTCAACCGGGACCAGAAAATAATTTATTTTTCGCCATAGACTGGCGTTCAAAATTTTTTGAAAGATAGGTCCCATGGAGGCAAATGGAAGTGGCGTCACTGGGACACTCTATGCTTAAAGCCTGAGACTGGCAGTTGATCCAGGTGGCCGGAACACCTGGCATAGGATTCTAATTGCTTAACGGCTCTATTGTGATGTCATCAGCCCATGTTAAGTCTATGGGGAAATTTTGAGTAGTTTTTAATTAATAGTTTAAAAAGTATAAAAGTTACAAAGCTGAAAAACACATAGCCTAGGCTGAAATGTCTGATTGGGAGGCACTCTTGTGATCCCATGTTTTAAACAGTAGGCCTACATCACATCCCTGCAAAGTTTATTTCAAAAATATTTCCCAACCAGCAGTGCTCAGTATGACTGGATTATGGATCCATTTAATGCAGCATGTTGGTATTTCATTGAATATATTGTACAATGCTGTAAAATGGCCTATGCTTCCTAATATGTTGCTGGAAAACAGAAATATGTGTGTTTTGTATTTATTTATTATTATATCTGCAGCAACAGCTGATTTTAACTCTGTTTAAGAGGATATATTTAGAACTTGTCATTATTTCAATAAATTTGACAATTTTAAGCTTGACCTACCACTTTCTTAGAGCGATGAGGGACAGGTGGGGCTCGAGAATGCCCCCTTGATCAAAGTGGGGAATGAAAGAAAAAGTTTGAGAACCACTGCCTTAAGTGAAGCATTGAACAGTTCAATGGCCCTGGGGACAAATGACTTCCTCAGTCTGTCTGTTGTGCAAGGAAGTGAGCGAAGGCTCCAGCTGATCAGGCTCTTCTGCTTAACAATAGTGCTGTGGAGTGGGTGACACTCATTGTCCAAGATGTTGATCAGTTTGATCAGTTTGTATCTTGTACAACAGACGCGATAGCAAAATGTATTGTCTAGCTTCTCTGCAAAAGCCTTTTTAGTTGTAAACGAAACCAACCGAAGCTCAGGTGACGTGATGAGCAACAGTGCACAGCCTATCTGTCCATCAACATATAAAGCCGGCCCTGACGATTTGATTGGTACGATCAGTTCTCTGCCGGGCCAAATTGCCTGACCTCAAATTTTGTGGCCGGGATTAAATTCGGGCTGGCTTCCAGGCTAATTCTATGCTACACTGACTTTTATTTGTCTTACGATTAGCATTCTACGCTACACTGACTTTTATTTGTTTACAATTAGAATTGTACCCTACACTGACTTTTATTTGTTTTACCTTATACGTTAAACAAGTTTTTTATATATATAACGTTTAGCATTATATGCTACACCATATTTAGGGGGCAGTCGTGGCCTACTGGTAAGGGCTTCGGACTTGTAACTGGAGGGTTGCCTGTTCGAACCCCGACCAGTAGAAACGGCTGAAGTGCCCTTGAGCAAGGCACCTAACCCCTCACTGCACCCCGAGCGCCGCTGTAGCAGGCAGCTCACTGCGTCGGGATTAGTGTGTGCTTCACCTCACTGTGTATTCACTGTGTGCTGAGTGTGTTTCACTAATTCACGGATTGGGATAAATGCAGAGACCAAATTTCAAAAGAGTATATATACTTATACTCATTTGTTTAACTTTTTACGTTTACATTACTTTTCTGTTTAGCATTGTGTATAGTGTGGAGGTGACCACATTAGTAATCTGTGTGTGTGTGTGTGTGTAGAGTATGGAGTTGATCACAGTCATTTTGTATGCAGCCGATCAGCATGTTTGCATGTTAACAGCTCTTAAGAAAAATTCTTCCTATGAGAAAATGAATGGGCTTTTGGGAAATCATAAGCATACGTTGTCTTCGTGTTGACTTTAGACCCATAACATCTCTAAAATATGACTATGTTGCTATGCCTCTACCACCAGTAAAAAAGCTAATTACATTACAAGGCCAGCAGAAGCTAACCCTAGTTAGCAATTGAGGATCACAAGTTTTCTCACAACAATCACGCAGCTAACTTAACATATCAGTTACAGAAGGGTTTCATAGCCACTTTCTGTTGGTCAGTATAATTCGGATGTTTTTTGGCAATATGGCTGTTGGATAGTATAATTCAGATGTTTTTTTGGCAATATGGCTGTATATTTTGTCTTGGGAACCAGGAAGTGTTCAAATGCTAACGTTAAAAACTACAAGCCAACATTAAAAACTATAAGCTCCGCTACAAGTCCCACCCTTGCGCTTACAGTACGTGGACCTTATTTCAAATATTTCAAATTTCATTCCCACCAGAAGGGTTGTGACCAGGGATGGAAATCAGCACCCGCCACCTGCCAAAAGCGGGTGAATTTGTGTACTGGTGGGTAAATTTGATCAACTTACCAGCCACTGTGGTGGGTAAATAAACAGAGCTAGCATACCACAAATATACAGTCAGATCCGGTCAAATTTTCATAAGCATTGACGGTTAAACATAAGAAAGTGTCTGTAGGGATCATGTAACGTTACCAGCCTTTAAGAGTAAATCACGCTGATTTGAAGTTACCAGTGAGCCGCCACCCGCAGCATTGGCACTGGCGCAGCGCTGCACTTTCTGGCTGTTAAGAAACTGGCGCTATGCTTTCATGTGCCACTGCTACGCCTAGTTCAGGATGACTGCATACACACAGCCCAAACCCAGCAGGATCTGCATTATATCTTCACAGGCTAATATTCTCATGCCAATACTGCCCTAAGGCAAAAGACCTTAACTCACCAGAGTGTGAAACTGAGAAAAATGCCTTTAAAGTTATCTTAATGTCCTGACAATTGAGTAATAGTTATAATATTGTAATTTTCACATTTTGTAGTGTATACCTGTATTAATCCATCTACAAAAAAAATTTGAACTCAAATGTGACCTTTGACCCTTTTTTGGAAGTTACTGTATTCTGCCTTAGTATTGCCCACAAAATGACAATCGGTCATACTAAGGCAAAATACCTTAACACTGTGCTATAAAATAGAAGTTATGATAACAATGATAACTTTCACTTAAAATTTAAGCAATATTAACCCTATTGGACTCACTATGATAAAATGGCTTCACATTTATCAACATCATATGAAAATGATAGTTTTTTCATTTTTTTCTGTATTTCATACTCATACCACGCATACAGTCACTTCTGACAATTTTTTTTTTTACCAGTTGACATGTAGCCTTGTATTACGGGCTGTGATGTGAATTAAGATATCCTAGGTTACAAGCCATGCTCTAATGCACCGCTTGTTACTGAATATGTTGTTGACTTTAGGCTTTTAAGTTAGGCTAGGCGATCAAGATTAGCCCATCTTTAATGCACCAGCATGTCATTCCTTGATCTTGGCATAAGGCTACGTTTCAAAGCCATCAATCTAACAAAAAGCATGTAGGCTACTGTATACATGTAGGCTACTGTATACACTTTATTGAAGTTAGTGTGTGTCTGAGGTGATTTAATTGAATAATGCATAGCCTAGACATAACTCCAGCCGACAATACAACTTCTCGTTGATGGTCGGTCAGAAGGCAGCTTGCCGTAACTTCGCACCGTAACTTCAATCGAGTGTTCAGTAGCAGCGTGAAAGGAAGGCATAAAGCCGTATCTGATGTTACGGGCTTCTGCCAGTGTCCCTTGGGCTTTTTGAAGTTACAGCAAAAACATCATCTTATTTCTCCCAAAAAACAACCGAATTGAAACTTGATGTCTACATGATAAAACTTATGTTAATTGTCCTAATAATGACAAAAACTCATTTTCGCCAAAATTGAAGTTACGACCTTTTGTCTTAGTGTGGCAGAATAGTTCTCTTTTGAAGTGGCCTGCATAGCTAATATTTTAATCTGGCCCACTACACCTTCACGGAAAACTATATGACACGCTGCTATTTAGACCTGAGGCAGACATGCTGCTATTTAGACCTGAGGCACACAGACAGACACACATCTCCACACCCCCATTCGTCGTGGTGGAATAGCTCATGAACTCTTCACGTAACACAGTAAAACCCGTATATCAGAATAAACAGCAGACCTTACTGAACACAAAGGTGTGTAAAGCATTCTTCTGTACAATTAGCCGATCCAGAGTAATCAGGTTTTGAAATTATAGCAAATTTCTACATGGTCTCTAACTTTGGGCTTTTGTTCAATACATGATTTCATAAAAGGCCAAATACAAAATAAATGTTAAAAATATCACCTAGATAACTGTAAATATTAAAATTAGAGGATATACAGCTCATGGCTAAAAGCTTGTCAATGTAGCCTTATTGATTTATTTTCACAAAATGCTAAGCATCTTTTTAAGTTTCTTAAAGCTGTGCTTAAATTGTTCAATGCATGATTTCATAACAGGCCAAATAGAAAATAAATGCTGAAGTATAGTCTAGATATCTGTAAATTTTCAAATTAGATGACAGGACAGTATAGTTAGATCTAGTTGGATAGTTTGATAATAGGAAGCTCCAGAACTCACACAGACTTAAAAGAGCCACACCACTTGGCTCAGACACTATGGCATATGAATATGGCAAGACACTATGGCATATGAAGGACCCACCCCACCTTTATGGCAAGACACTATGGCATATGAAGGACCCACCCCACCTTTATGGCAAGACACTATGGCATATGAAGGACCCACCCCACCTTTATGACAAGACACTATGGCATATGAATGCTGTTCTGTTGCCCTTACTAGTTGCTGCGCTTGGAGGACGGGCCAATTATGAGTTTTGTCCAATATGGTGGATTTAGAGAAAAAATCATCACATTTGAATTGTATCGCAATAATGCCGATAACCATGATCATTTTGGTTACTATAATCATGATATCACATTTTCATACTGCATCTCTAGTGGCTGGTAAACAAGTTGAGTGGCTAATTTACTAATACTAATTTCCATCCCTGACACACACACACACACACACACACACACTCACACACACACACATATATACACATAGTGGCAAGTGGACCAAATATTTGTTGGTTGTGATCATTACACGCTCTCACTCGATGACTGTGTCCGCATTCAACAGATATTGATATTGTACCATTTAGTTTAACACACCCTCATTCACACATGCATGCACACACACACAGCTTACCATTGAAGCACTGAATCCACTTCCTGCGTTCATCCCTCTGACCTCCAACATCAAACATACTACAGGGGAGACAAGAGCACATAAGAGACCGGAACCATCCACACACACACACACACACACACACACACACACACACACACACACACACACACACACACACACACACACACACACACACACACACACACAATAACATACTACAGGGGAGACAAGAGCACATGAGAGACCGGAACCATCCACACACACACACACAATAACATACTACAGGGGAGACAAGAGCACATGAGAGACCGGAACCATCCACACACACACACACACAATAACATACTACAGGGGAGACAAGAGCACATGAGAGACCGGAACCATCCACACACACACACACACACACACACACACACACACTAGACACACTACCATAGCATAGGCATTGATTAACTCCCAATCATAGAGTGTACACGTCACACGTGGGGCAGCCGTGGCCTACTGGTTAGCACTTCGGACTTGTAACCGGAGGGTTGCCGGTTCGAACCCCGACCAGTAGGAACGGCTGAAGTGCCCTTGAGCAAGGCACCTAACTGCTCCCCGAGCGCCGCTGTTGTTGCAGGCAGCTCACTGCGCCGGGATTAGTATGTGCTTCACCTCACTGTGTGTTTCACTAATTCACGGATTGAGATAAATGCAGAGACCAAATTTCCCCTTGCGGGATCAAAAGAGTATATATACTTATACTATATACGTCTGTCCCCATACAGAAGGAAAGAGCAGGAGAGCTCACTGCAAATTGACCTTGTCCACTCACACACTCACTCACACACACTCACTTACACACACACCGTCACCTCACTCACTCACACGAGAAAGCTGGAAATTGACCTTGTCCACTCACTCACACGAGAAAGCTAGAGAATTCACTGGAAATGGACCTTGTCCATTCAGAGACAGAGACAGAGACACACACACACACACACACACACACACACACACACACACACACACACACACAGGAGGATGAAAGGAAGGAAAAAAAGAGAACTCACTGGAAATTGACCTTGTCCACTTGGAACCTTGTCTCAAAAATCCCAGATGTCAGAACTCTGCATCTCAAAAGGTCCTGACAGAGAAACAAACACACACGCACTGCATAACAAGAACCCACTTGACTTTGTGAAGGGCTGTGGTGTGTGTTTTGGGGTTACCTGGTCTGTGGTGTGTGTTTTGGGGTTACCTGGTCTGTAGAGGTGTGGTGTGTGTTTTGGGGTTACCAGGGGCCTATTGCACAAAACTAGGATAAGGGATTAAGCCGGGATATCTTGGTTATCCTGGCTCAATTTATCCGTGATCCAGTTGCACAAAAGCGGGATAGGGGGCAGCAGATATGTTATGGTATAACATGGCGAAGTTACCATGGCGATATATTCTGTGGAGCTAGCCTGCTCCATACCAGGCTAAGTTCCAGGATCTATTTAATCTCATCCCTTATCTCAGTCAGCAGTCACCACAAACGGAAACCAATAATTATTCCACTGCCCACTACACATTGTTATCACATATACCTAGACCCACTTTCATTATTTATTTTTTTTAGTATATTTTTTTGGCCTTTTTATGCCTTTAATGACAGGATAGTGGAGAGTGACAGGAAGTGAGTGGGAGAGAGAGCAGGGATGGGATCCGGAAAGGACCACGGGGCGGGAATCGAACCCGGGTCGCCGGCGTACGGTGCAGGTGCCCCAGCCAGTTGCGCCACAGCTGGGGCTGACCCACTGTCATTATTGAAATGTTTGTGATCATTAATTAACTTTTACATACTCGCCATTCCCGACCTGTCATGTGACAATGTGACGTCACGGGAGTACCTAACCATTTTGAGCGTAGTGGTCGCGGCAGTAGTTGCAATATTCTCCTGAACAGAGGTGTTGCTGTTTGTTGCTGGTTACCTGGTTTGTGGGGGTGTGTTTTGGGGTTACCTGGTCTGTGGGGGTGTGTTTTGGGGTTACCTGGTTTGTGGGGGTGTGTTTTGGGGTTACCTGGTCTGTAGAGGTGTGGTGTGTGCTTTGGGGTTACCTGGTCTGTGGGGGTGTAGTCACTCTGCTTGACGATGTCAATGCGGTCGAGGAAGCTGAGGAGAAGAGGACATAATTAGTGTGTGTGTGTGTGTGTGTGTGTGTGATGGTTAAAGCCTTCAAACCCAAGCTCGCTCATGTGTGTGTATCTGTGTCCAATCCATCAATCCATGCTCGCTCACATCAAAGTCAAAGTCAGCTTTATTGTCAATTTCTTCACATGTTCCAGACATACAAAGAGATCGAAATTACGTTTCTCACTATCCCACGGTGAAGACAAGACATATTTGACCAATTTTAAGTCCGCAGACAAACATAACATTCAAGTAAACAAAAAAGTAAGTAAATAAGTAAATAAGAGGGCACATATAATAATGAAAAAATAAGAGCAGCAAAATTTTGTCCAAATTGTGCATAGACAGTCAATAAAATACTAGTGCAAATACTGTAAAATACTATAAAATACTGTTTGACCTAAGTAATAAAGAAAGTGGCATAGTGGTGCAAGTTATGTAAGAGCAGCAGAAGTGTTGTGTTTTCAGGACAACAACACCAAGTTGTAAAGTGTGCAAGTGTTCAAGTGTGCAGGTGGAGAGTGCAGGCGGCCATTGTGGGTCCAATGTCCAGGATGTTATGTAGCTGAGGGTGGAGGGGGGGGAGGGTGGAGGGGGGAGAGAGGGAGAGAGTTCAGCATCCTTACAGCTTGGTGTATGAAGCTGTTGGTGAGTCTGGTAGTGCGGGAGCGCAGGCTTCTGTACCTCTTCCCAGAGGGCAGTAGATCAAACAGATTGTGAGCGGGTGACTTGCATCACTCACAATTTTGGTCGCCTTTATGGGTGAGGTGGGTGGTGTAAATGTCCTTCAGGGAGGGGGAGTGAAGCACCAATGATCCTTCCAGCTGTGTTCACTATGCGCCTGCAGGGCTTTCCTGTTGTATTCAGTGCAGCTTCCTCACCCCACACAGCGATACAGCTGGAGAGGATGCCTCAATGGTGCCTCGGGTAGAATGTGGTCATGATGGCTGGTGGAGCACTTGCTCGCCTGAGTTTTCGAGAGGAAGTACAGGCGGAGCTGAGCTCTTCGCCAGTGATGCAGTGTTGGTGGTCCAGGAGAGGTCTTCACTGATGTGCACCCCCAGGAATTTGGTGCTGCTCGCCTTTCCACCACAGCACCGCCGATGGTCAGTGGCAGGTGTTGGGTGTGACCTCTCCGAAGTCAACAACAATCTCTTTGGTCTTGCTGACGCTCAGCAGGAGGTTGTTGTCCCTGCACCACGTGGTCAGATGGTCGACCTCCAACCTGTATTGAGTCTCGCCGCCTTTTGGTGATGAGACCCACCAGAGTTGTGTCGCCAGCAAATTTCACTATGTGATTGTTGCTGTAGGTTGCAGTGCAGTCAGGCCAGCAGGGTGAAGAGCAGCGACTGAGCACGCCCAGGCCTTGGGGGCCCCTGTGCTCAGTGTGATGCTGCTTGAGGTATTGTTGCCAACACGCACTACTTGGGGCCCTGACAGAGGAAGTCCAGTAGCCAGTTGCAGAGGTAGGTACTGAGTCCCAGTTTGTCAAGTTTGCAGATGAGTTGTTGTGGTATTATGGTGTTGAATGCAGAACTGAAGTCTATAAACAGCAATCTCACATATGAGTCTCTTTTTCCAGGTGGGTGAGGGCTGGGTGGAGGGGCAGAGCAGATTGCATCCTCTGTAGACCGCTTGGCTCGGTATGCAAACTGGAAGGGTCCAGGGTGGGGGAGAATGGCTTTGATATGTGACATGACAAGCCGCCAAAGCACTTCATGATGATGGGTGTCAGTGCCACAGGGCGGTAGTCATTGAAGCAGGATGGAGCAGTTTTCTTCGCACAGGTATGATGGTGGCAGCTTTGAAACATGATGGGACGATGGTTTGCTTCAGGAAGTGTTAAAGATGTCTGTGAAGACATCCTTAAGCTCCCCTGGCGCAGTCCTTCAGCGCACGCCCTGGGATGTTGTCTGGACCTGTTGCCTTACGGGTGTTGATAGCAGCAAGTGTCCTCTTCACGCTGTCGGGCAGAGAGGCACAGGGGCTGCCTCATGTAGAGGGGATGGGTCTTCTGTGGGCAGGTGCTGTTTTGTGCTTCAAAGCCAGCAAAGAAGCGGTTCAGGTTGTTGAGCAGAGGGATGTTGCTCACAGCCTCCAGGCGCTGGCTTGTAGTCCGTGGGAGGGCCTGGAATGCCCTGCCATAGGCTTTGTGAGTTCCTGCTGTCTTTGAAGTGGGTGGTTATCTTGTGAGTGTATTCCTTTTTGCTTCCTTGATGCCACGGGACAGGTTGGCTCTCGCTGTTTTCATGCCAGCTTCATCCCCAGTTCTGTAGGCTTTGTCTCTGGCCCTCAGCAGCCTGAGGACATCCCCTGTCAGCCATGGCTTCCAGTTAGCCCGAAAGTGATGATGTCTTTTTGTGGGTCACATCATCGATGCACTTGGTGATGTAAGAGGTTACAGTGTCTGTATAATCCTCTATGTCTGTCCGGGTTGTTGTAAGTGGCTGCCTGCTTAAACATTTCCCAGTCTGTTGTGTCAAAGCAGTCTTGAAGAGCATCGAGGCTCCCCTCAGGCCACACTTTTACCTGCTTACTTAACCGGGTTTGTTCGCTTACCCTTTGTCTGTATGCGGGCATTAGCATAACAGTGATATGGTCTGAAAGTCCAATGGGGAGGGGGTGGCTTTGTATGCTCCTTTGTGTGTAGTGTAGACCAGGTCCAGGATGTTATCTCCTCTTGTTGGAAAATCAACATGCTGGTGTAGCTTTGGAAGTACAGTTTTTAGATCAGCATGGTTAAAATCTCCAGTGAAGATGGTGAAACCGCCTGGTGCCGCCTGTTGTTCACTGACAGCCTGGTACAGTTCACTAAGAGCCGCTGTTTTATCGCTGTTGTTGTTGGTAGGCGGGATGTATACTGCAACTAGCAGAATCGCAGTAATTTCCCCTTTGGCAGGTAAAAAGGTCGGCACTTTATGATCATAAACTCTGCCAGTGGTGAGCAGTGTTTGCATACTACTACAGTGTCCCGCACCATTCGGCCACGGATGTAAACACAGATTCCTCCTCCTCGTGATTTACCTCCCCTTTACAATGGCCCTGTCTGCTCGATAGCATGCTAGCTGCTCCAGTTGTACAGCAGAGTCCGGAATGTTGTCATTTAACCAAGTCTCAGTGAAGACTCAGCACACAGCAGTTACTTACTGTCCGTTAGCTGATCTCAGCAGTCGTGATGTGATCCATTTTGTTGTCCAGTGATCGACATTTGCCAGGAGAATGGATGGTATGGCTGGGCGAAGTTTAGCCGCAGCTAGCCTGGCCGGACGCCCTGGGCTTGCCCCTCTTCTGCTTCCTCGCGACACCGCTTCCGACGCTTTTTCCGGGGAGGAGTAGCAGGCGAGTCCCGTGTTGTTGCAGGCCGGAGTAGTCCGGAAGTTCCTTTAGCCGCCTCTGTTGCAAAGTCCAGAACGCTGCAAAACTTTGCTTTTGCAGATGTCGACAAAAAAACTGCCTGCTGTACTTGTAGTACGACGTGAGTAAGACAAGACGAAGCACGTAAAACTCCGGACAAACACTTTTAAACGAACAAAACAATCAGACGGTTGGGACAGAGAGGTCGGTTTGCGTGTCAATCGCTGGCCGCCATCTTGAAATGTGTGCACATGCACATGTGTGTGTGGGTGTGTGTGAGAGAGAAACACAGAGAGAGAGAGAGAAAGTGTGTGTGTGTGTGTGTATGTTGAGTCCCTGTGATGATATGCCCCCTATGGCTCTTAGCAGCATAGACCCCTCATCATCGTTAATTAGTGTTCATCTTGCAAGCAAGGAATGGTGCTTTTATTGTGGTGATCATGTATATTTTGGGGTTAGTTTCTTCCTTCAACATTTTCAGCCAAAGTGTAATGAATTGTTGTCTGATTAAAGGGATACTCCACCATTTGGGGAAATGCACTCGTTTTCCACCTCCCCTTGAGTTAAACTGTTGAGTTTTCATCCAGCTGTTCTCGGAGTCTGACAGTAACACTTTTAGCTCCAGCTCATTGAATCAGATTAGACCGTTAGGAGAGATGAACTGGGAAAAGGTAAAACTCAATAGTTTAACTCAAGGGGAGGTGGAAAACGAGTGCATTTCCCCAAATGGTGGAATATCCCTTTAAGATGTCCTACTGGCAGTGTGCCCAGGTCATTGAATTTCCCCTTGGGGATCAGGTAAGTAAGTAAGCAAGCAAGCAAGCAAGTAAGTATGTATGGTATGGTATGGTATGGTCTGTATGTATGTATGTATGTATGTTATGTATGTTATGTATGTATGTTATGTATGTTATGTATGTATGTATGTATGTATGTATGTTATGTATGTATGTTATGTATGTTATGTATGTTATGTATGTATGTTATGTTATGTTATGTATGTATGTATGTATCTGAACTGATTGGTTTAATGAAATATAAATGCCGTCTTTTCTCCGTTCGGGAGAATTAAAGTGACACGATCATCGTAGGGGGGCTACTGTTAGGTCTGCTCTTGTGTTGGCATGCACTAAATATTTATCTTTGTCTGTGTTAAATATTTGTTTGTGTTGGCATGCAGTAAATATTTATCTTTGTGTTAAATGTTTGCTTGTGTTGGCATGCAGTAAATATTTGGGGCAGCCGTGGCCCACTAGTTAGCACTCTGGATTTGTAACCGGAGGGTTGCCGGTTCGAGCCCTGACCAGTGGGCCACGGCTGAAGTGCCCTTGAGCAAGGCACCTAACCCCTCACTGCCCTCGAAAGGCTGTTGTAGCAGGCAGCTCACTGGGCGCCGATTAGTGTGTGCTTCACCTCACTGTGTGTTCACTGTGTGCTGTGTGTGTTTCACTAATTCACGGTTTGGGTTAAATGCAGATACCAAATTTCCCTCACGGGATCAAAAGAGTATATATACTTAATACTTATGTATCTTTGTCTGTGTTAAATGTTTGTTTGTGTTGGCATGCAGTAAATATTTATCTTTGTGTTAAATGTTTGTATGTCTTGGCAATAAAGTAAATATTTATCTTTGTCTGTGTCAAATGTTTGATTGCTACATTTTCCTCACATCTGGTGCAACAGAATGTCGGATTGGGATTATGGACTTGGTAAATAAAACAGACCGTGTGTGCGTGTGTGTGTCCTCTTAACCTGTTGTCCGTGTGTGTGTGTGTGTGGGTGTCCTCTTAGCCTGATGTCCATCCGTCCGTGTGTGTGTGTGTCCTCTTAACCTGTTGTCCGTGTGTTTGTAACCCAGTGTCTAACCCTAACCCTACCACTGTGTCTAACCCTAACCCTACCCTACTACAGTATCTATGTTAGCAGTAGCGGCTACCCTACTACAGTGTCTATGTTAGCAGTAGCGGCTACCCTACTACAGTATCTATGTTAGCAGTAGCGGCTACCCTACTACAGTGTCTATGTTAGTTAGCAGTAGCGGCTACCCTACTACAGTGTCTATGTTAGCAGTAGCGGCTACCCTACTACAGTGTCTATGTTAGTTAGCAGTAGCGGCTACCCTACTACGGTGTCTATGTTAGCTAGCAGTAGCGGCTACCCTACTACAGTGTCTATGTTAGCTAGCAGTAGCGGCTACCCTACTACAATGTCTATGTTAGTTAGCAGTAGCGGCTACCCTACTACAGTGTCTATGTTAGCAGTAGCGGCTACCCTACTACAGTGTCTATGTTAGCAGTAGCGGCTACCCTACTACAGTGTCTATGTTAGTTAGCAGTAGCTGAGCTGGACTGCTGAAGGCTGGGCTTAGGGTGCAGTACCATCAGTGGCCAGCAGAGGGGGAATTACAGACCCAACAGGGAGTGAGTCAGCGCCCATGAGCCACACTACACACACACTGAGCCACACTACACACACACACTATACCACACTACACACACACACACACACACACACACACCGTAGGCAGTTGCTGGAAAGACACCATCGATTTTGCCCCACTCTCGTTTCCTCACCTCTCTGATCGTCTTCATTTTCATGTAAATCGAGTGCCGTCTTCCGCGCTTTTACCGTCTATGTTTACGATGCGCTCAGGTTCCGCGTTATCCTCCTGATTTACGGTTCTTGTACTGTCTATGATTATGGTGCGCTGAGGTTCCGCGTTATCCTCCTGATTTACGGTTCTTGTACTGTCTATGTTTAGGGTGCGCTGAGGTTCCACGTTATCCTCATGATTTACGGTTCTTGTACTGTCTATGTTTACAGTGCGTTTAGGTTCCATGTTATCCTCCTGACTTACGGTTCTTGTACTGTCTATGTTCACAGTGCGTTCGGGTTCAGGTTTTTTTTATGTCATATATGTTAAGTGCCTGAAATGTCTGATGCCGTCTGTGTCAAATGTCTGAGGCGTCTGAAATATGTATGTGTGTATGTGCCACCCTGTGCCTGTGACCATGTATGTGCCACCCTGTGCTGTATGTGTGTATTTGCCACCCTGTGCCTGTGACCATGTATGTGCCACCCTGTGCTGTATGTGTGTATGTGCCACCCTGTGCTGTATGTGTGTATGTGCCACCCTGTGCTGTATGTGTGTATGTGCCACCCTGTGCCTGTGACCATGTACGATGAAAACGTAGGAAACTGAAAAAGAATTTCCCTATAAGGGGACAACTAATAAACTAACTAGTAACTAGTGTGTGTGTATGTGTGTGGTGTGTGTGTGTGTGTGTGTGTGTACAGTGGGCATCGCTTTCAAATGACCACTTCATTCGCCAAGATTACGCCGGAAGCGGAAGCGGAAGCTTTAGTACCACTTTCAGCCACTGTGCCGCTTCTACCACTGTACATCGGCCTGCCTGGCGGTCCCTTCTGAAAAAGCAGAATCTACCATTAAATATAATTGTTTTAGAGTAATCCCAGCCTACAAATTCAACAACAAAATAAATCATGCGTGAATTAAACATTGCCTCGATTAGGCTACTTGATATGGCTTAAGGCTTGACTACACGGTGGTAAATCTAAAATCGAAATCAAATTTGCTGTCTACATTATTGTCAGTGTTGGGGTTAACGCAACCACGCAAATCAAAACAGTGGTGTGATAATTGAGCCAGTAGAGAAATAACTGTTCAGAATTAATCTGTAGCCTTGGGTAGGCTTCTGCAGAAAACAATGTTGTTGCTTCATTTAATACTATCTGGCGAATTTTTTAACAGGCTACTTAATAGAGGCTTAGACAACTATGACCCTACTTCTTGACTGCAATGTAGTCAATTGACTGCTTGACATGTCATTTTTATTTTTCTATACAATAAACAAATACATCTGCTTTATGCCGCAGAATTACATTAATTTGAACTTACATAGTCCAATAGCATCGCTCCACCACGCTAGTGTTTCCCAAAACCATAGTAGCAACGAACGCTCGCGAACCACTATCGTAGAAGTTGTGTAGTTACAACTACACCTCTCTAACCTGTGGTAGAATGCTAGAAGCATAGTTCCAGGGATATTCATGTCAAAGACATCACTGACGCCAGTTATTTGTTTGCAAATTAATAATTATAAATATATTTAGGTTTCTAATTGATATTTACACTTCTAACCACCATACATCCATATTTTAAAATGCCCAAGGCAGAAAATACATAAATTAAAAGTCAATTTGCAGCCATGTGCACGTAAGTAAAAAAGTCACACACTTGCAGATAATAACAAGGTGGTGCGCGACTTTTTTTGACGAAGTCAGCTGAGAATATGTAGCCTTTGATATTCATGGAGGGGGGTCCTTGTTAGTTTACGCAAAACCAAGCCAAGAAGATTGATTCTGATTTTGATAATATGATCTGCACAAAAGATAAACTTAGGTAAACAACGATGTCAATATTGTTGTCAACGCCTTAACCCAGATTCAACTCTTGGACAGGGGACTAGTAACTGCTGTGCAACGGTGACTGTCATCTGCCGCCTTAACGCACGCGCCACAGAAGTATGTGCAGGTGCCCGCTCATCGCGGCTACTAAATGTCATTAACCACCTTAGTCCAGACTACTGAAGTTTGAAACTATCATGGTCCAAACTTTTTAGTACTATGTGGCACGATAGTTTTGGGAAACAGTCAGAATTTACATGTTGGTTAGTTGAACGATGCATCCAGTTAGTAAAAGCTAACCTCCGAAGTTGTATCGGAAACGCCTCAGATTAGCTTGTAGGCCATTAGCAATCTGTTTATTTTATTTTATGAAGCCTACACAGTATATCACATGCCACATTCTCACTTTCAATAGACAGATGCAATAGCAATTGATCAAGTATTGAGTATAAAGCAATTAAGATAGTACCCTATACAAAAAGTACTTCATACTATCATAAAAATTCGTTCAAACGAATCGCATTTTGCAACTTGACAAAACACTGGATTAAATATCGTAGGCACAGGAGAAAACTTGTACATCCATTGGCCTGTGGGGAGATCACATGCCAGTTGCCTCTCCCTTCAGTATGACTTGTTCGGCTGTGAGCTTGTTTCGCCAAAAAAAAAAACTATTGCAGATATTTGCATCTTTGTTCATGGGTTTGGCCTCACAGCAGAGGCTTAGACAACTATGACCCACGTTTTGGTTTCATAATTTGCACTACTTATTGACTGCAATGTAGTCAATTGACTGCTTGACAGGTTATTTTTATTTTTCTGTACAATACACAAATACATCTGCTTTATGCCGAAGAATTATGCACTTGGATAGCCTATAGAACGGGCACATTTTGGAGAGAACGCACGCAAGAATCTGTAGGCTATTTGTGGCTGGTTACCAGCAAACAATGTTTAATGCATTAACTCAAGACGTCAAACATTTTCTAAACAATACAAACAGAAAGGATGCAGCAGGCAGCAAATGTAGAAGAGTCATTTCGAGTGGAAGAACAAAATGCTGAATGAAGCCCAAATTTATGAAGGCATATCTGGCAAGTTGTTATCTTTTTGAAGACGTGAAATGGTTGGGCTATAGGCCTAGTTTGCAAGAAGGAGACATAAAGCGTGAGCATGCCACACCATCCACAGCTGTGGTAGTGGGGTAGGAGGATTACTGTTACGCAGGATTTATATAAAATTTTTTTCAACAGAAGGCCCGCCTCAATGCAGGCTTGTGGTTTCCGCAGCCTACAGTAAGTAGGTCTAGTGAGTCAGGAGTCCCTCTAGACTTCTTTTTTTCAGCTATCTCAGAGGTGGAAAGTTGCATTCGCTAGGCAGGGCCGGTTAACAATTCATAGACCCTTGGGAACAATGTCTGATGGCCCCTGCCCCCAGCCAACGCGGAATCGGGCGGTCAGTTAATAGGCCTATCGCGGAAGATTTGTATTGCCATTTAAGGACGAGCGATCTGTGAAGCCAAGCCTCACCAAGTAGCCCGCTTGTTTACAACTAACATTACATTTAATTAAACTGCTTATAGGCTATGCCAAATAGTTTCAACATTTTGAATATCAGTGTCAGGTGAATTAGGAAATGCCTTATGGCTGAAAGCTGCTTGGGATCCCCCCCTGTCAAGCAATAACCATACAAAAGTTAAAAAAACAGATGACATGATATCACTGACATAATGCGCAAATAATATAGCCTAGATATTCCAATATATTCAATACATGTGTTTATTTTAGAGGGATATTCGAACGCCATTTTTGAGCAATTTTGACAGCCCTAGTCCACTGTAGGCCACGCCAATCGCCTATTAACACCTTCCACTAACCCCGGTGAGTGGGGGTCGCTATAACGCGCGGTGAAATAGCACCATTGAGTAGCCTATCTTGAAATAGCCTTAAAATCGCTCCGTGTTGTGTGCCTTCTGGTTTCTCCACCTACTGGTTTCCTTTTGCGCGTGCATGCGCTGCAGCAGTTGTCAGACATTCACAAACAAGTTGTTTTAGGTGGTTTGAAGTCGCTTTTCCACATCCTGCAGCCGCCACATTACAACCCATCGGACAAAAAGACATGTAAAAATATATGTTTTGAAAACTAGCATTAAACTGGATTCGATCCGCAAAAGCAACACACGCTGACTCTCTCCATCCTGATTCCCTACTCTTTGAGCCAACTAATATGTTAATGCTTAATCAATTAACTATTGTAGGCTACCATTAATTAATAATGTAGGCAACACCCAGGTAATATGTTGTCCAGGCTATTTGAAACAAGGGGTTGCTCTCATCTACAACAACTGGTTACGTTGGGCTGCTACAGTCGCCAGTGCACTGTGCACAGTAGGCCTATGCTACTCTTTTGTGGTTGATCAACTAAAAATAAAAGATGTATTTGGTGATGACGCTATTGTAGGCCTAGTAGACCTAAATTCTGAGAAATTAAATGGTACGAGAACGATCTACATAGCTTAACCAGACCGCTGATGTCTTCAAGGGTTGAATGAAGGGAGTTTGCAAAAAAATTAGTGTATTTTTCAAGTCAATAAACATTCTTAATTTTGAATGTCTTTGTCAGGGAACATCTGACTTTAAAAAACCATAGGCCTGGTAGTCGCCAGACAAGGAGTTATAAGATAAAGGCAATACCAATGCTTCTTTGCCCTGGCGATAAAGCTGTCTGCGTGTTGTAGGCTAGATTTGGCGGGAGTTCTTTCTATCTGCTTACTTTTGTGAGAGTTCGCACCACCTAGGCTATGTTATAGACGCTCTATGAGGTACCAGTGTTTAGCTGTGTCACAAAAACAATAAGCTTTGTCAGACTACTTTTAAAATGATATTCAGGGCTATATACATTTTAAACATTCGGGGACTGAAGACCGGACAAAGCCTTTAAGCTTAATTCTTCAGGTGGGAAGTGTCAGGAATTTTCATAATGAGACGCTCTCATTGGTGGTTAGTATATGAAGTAGGGAATTGACAGCAACATATCCAATCACATTATGAGAGATGCTGAATTTAACATCAACTGGCGATGTTTGATTTTAAATTAATGTAAATTTAGCCGACTGTAAGCTGGCACACGTGGTGCTCGATGTTTTCAGTGGTGCCGAGAGACGGACATCCACGTATCGGCGCCCTATGACAAGCGTGATCTCATGGGTTGCATCCATTACAAAACAAACATGCAATGTGAACGTGGGATTTGGAAGAGCACTAAATGAATAAATAAATGAATAAATGCTCTACTGAATAAGCACTAAGTCAAGCCTTTAAATGAAAACACTTTAATAATCAAAGAAATAAACGCTAATGAAGTAAACTTGTGACCATCAAAATCGTTTATCGCCTGTAACTCCTTGATAACAGGACGAACAGGAAGGCATTTGGCTGAGCAACGGAGGTTAATATGCTCTATATTTTGTCCAAATGATGTCTGTCTATCATCGCTGTACTTTCGAGAATACCAGAATGTTTAATTTGTCCTCATGTTTCTTCTACAGCTGCAAACGGATTCACTCGCAGTTAACCAAATATTTCTTTATTAGGGCAGGGCAGGCATATTTCTGGCTATTAAATTATTTCTAAACCAGTCTGCTAAAGTTTGTAGTTAAGTCTGTGTAGGGTTTTTCAGGCTCCATTTCTTTTTACGAGACACCCTGCTCACTTGAGCCATCTACCGGTTGTTTGGGTTGTTGCAGCGTCACACTGGGAAAATACAAATTAAAGTCCACGCGCGGACCGCGAGTGAAGCTGGCCAAGTCGAAGCACTGCCCACTGTATATGTGTCCATATGTGTCCCTAAGGGGACAACTAATAAACTAACTAGTAACTAGTGTGTGTGTGTGTGTGTGTGTGTGTGTGTCCCTATTGGGACAACTAATAAACGAACTAACTAACTAACTAACTAACTAACTAACTAACTAGTCGGGGTTCCTTTAAAATACTATAGTGTAGCCAGTGAGAGTGAGTGAGTGAGTGAGTGAGTGTGTGTGTGTGTGTGTGTGTGTGTGTGGGTAGGTGGTGTAGGTGGTGTGTGTGTGTGTGTGTGTGCATGTATGTGTGTGTGTGTGTGTAACTTTATGAGTTTCTCTCTGACCCTGTATCAACTAAATCACTGCTGAGGTGTGTGTGTGTATGTGTGTGACTGAGATGATACCGGTTGGTGGGTCATTGTATTGTGACTGGCTGGTTGGGCTATACATGGTTTTACAGACACACACACACACACACACACACACACACACACACACACACACACACAGTGGGGACGGAGAAGGGAATGTCTCATAGAAGGTTGAAAAGTGACAGAAGGGTTGCAGGTCAGACACAGTATGCAGTAATACACCTCACACACACACACACTGCTATACCTCACTCTCTCACACACACACACACACACACACACACACACACACACAGTACTATACCTCACTCTCTCACACACACACACACACACAGTACTATACCTCACCTCTCACACACACACACACACACAGTACTATACCTCACTCTCTCACACACACACACACACACAGTACTATACCTCACTCTCACACACACAGTACCTCACACACACACACACACAGTACTACACCTCATACGCACACACACACACAGTACTATACCTCACTCTCTCACACACACACACTACTATACCTCACTCTCTCCACACACACACACACACAGTACTATACCTCACTCTCTCACACACACAGTACTATACCTCACTCTCACACACACACACAGTACTATACCTCACTCTCTCACACACACACAGTACTATACCTCACTCTCACACACACAGTACCTCACACACACACACACACACACAGTACTACACCTCATACGCACACACACACACACAGTACTATACCTCACTCTCTCACACACACACTACTATACCTCACTCTCACACACACACACAGTACTATACCTCACTCTCACACACACAGTACCTCACACACACACACAGTACTACACCTCATACGCACACACACACACACAGTACTATACCTCACTCTCACACACACACACACACACACACACACAGTACTACACCTCATACGCACACACACACACACACACACACACAGTACTACACCTTACACACACACACACAGTAATCCAAGCTAATACACACACACACAGTGCCTACACCTCATAATAATAATAACACACCAACAACATCCAAACAACAATACGAATTATAGAAACAGTCCCTATTTATAGAGATGTGCCAATAATAGTGCTGCAGACCAAATAATATCTTCTCTCCTCTCTCCTCCTCTCATCTGATCTTCTCTCCTCTCTCCTCTCCTCTCCTCTCATCTCTTCTCCTCTCATCTCCTCATCTCTCCTCTCTCATCTCCTTGGCATGGGTAACAGTTATCTTTCGCACTGGTGGTACTGTCACTATTCCCAGTGCATTATGGGTAACAAGTTTACCTTTTCCAGAGTCAGAGGGCTGATTCATACTGATACTGATGATCAGTCAAACACGAGAACAGCCGCATTCACACACACACACACACACTCTACTACACCTCACACACACACAAACAAACACGAGAACAGCCACATTCACACACACACACACACACACACACTCTACTACACTTCACACACACACAAACGCGGGAACAGCCACATTCACACACACACACTCTCTTACACCTCACACACACACAAACAAACGCGGGAACAGCCGCATTCACACAAACACACACTCTACTACACCTCACACACACACTACAAACAAGCGGGAACAGCGCATTCCACACACACACACACACACACACACACACACTACTACACCTCACACACACACAAACAAACGCGGGAACAGCCGCATTCACACACACACACACTCTACTACACCTCACACACACACAAACAAATGCGGGAACAGCCACATTCACACACACACACACACACACACTCTACTACACCTCACACACACACAAACAAACGCGGGAACAGCCGCATTCACACACACACACACTCTACTACACCTCACACACACACAAACAAACGCGGGAACAGCCACATTCACACACACACACACACACACACACACACACACACACACACACAATCCCCCAGCATGCATCACACTAAGACAGATCTGCGCAGTCCAGCATGAAATCAAACTAACCCAATAGGCTTGTTTGAGATCAACTGTGTCTAACTTTGTCTGGCTTTCTACGTCAACGTGATCTTCAGAGGCTAGCCGGGAGGAGCTACAACAGAGGGCAGCTCATCCCAGACAGACAGGCTACAGTCTGCCTGACGTGACTAGCGGGAGATATCGCGGAATTTCGTTTGCAATAAATACAGCATAACTTTCATTCTTACTCATTCAAATGAGCATGATGACTGACAAAATAAATTCTTATGATGTAGTTTAAATATACCACTGTTGTCATACAGTTAACAGGCCTGCATTGTAGCACATCAATTCAATATCAAGTGTTTTCCCTATATGTGTGTCTATCTATTTAACCAACAGCAGAAAATAACAGAATATCCAAACATTTTCAGTAGGCTAGCCTACCATTGTTGCAGAAATCACATATAAGAAGGTATCCCTTCGATTTCGGTTCATTTTCACATATTCCAACATAAGGAAGCCGCATGAGACACCCGTCAAAATCGCCATGAGGAGATTCCTCCCAAATGGCCCTATCACGTCTTTGAACTGACTTCATGAGGGCGTGTTTTTAAGCTTGTGCAGATCGTGGAAGGCAACTGCAAGATCTGTCTGCAGGCTAAGACTCCCGCGATATTATATGGTCATGTGACATGGTGGTAAGATCCTCCCTGGCTGACAGAAGTCGGACAGGATTTCTAACCAGCAAGCATTGCGTCCATCCCAGTATGCATTGTGTTCAACCCAGCATGCATCACATCAAGTCAGATCTGCATGAAGTCGAACAAGCCTTATGTCACTATTTCTAGTGCATCATGGGTAGCACTAGTAAAAGTGTATTATGGGTAATGCCTTTTATTATTACCAGAGCAGTTAGCCATTTCAGCTCATCAGTTTCATCGCACGCCCTGTTCGTTTGTTTATCCATTTAGCATAGTTAGCGTCCATCAGGGAGGCTATTAGCTAGGAAGCAGGTAGTCCAAACACACATTAACAGCTTGAAGACAACAGTTAATCAATTTTAAACTGTTAACGGATCTTAAACAGTTAATCAATCTTATCAAATCAATCAAAACAAATCAACTGACATTACAGAACAACTCTGAACAAAGGCAGAGAGAGAGAGAGAGAGAGAGAGAGAGAGAGAGAGAGAGAGAGAGAGACAGCGATAGATATATAGAGAGAGACAGAGAGAGAGAGAGGGAGAGAGAGACAGAGAGGGAGAGAGACAGAGAGAGAGAGAGGGAGAGAGAGACAGAGAGAGAGACAGAGAGAGAGAAAGAGAGAGAAAGGGAGAGAGAGAGAGAGAGAGAGAGAGAGAGACACAGAGAGAGAAAGGGGAAAATAAGTAAAGGCTCTGTGTGCAAAGTCTTGCAGTGGAAGCAGGTAGACACAGAAAACCTGCCAGAAGAGGACAGAGCAGGTGGTCACTGCCGGGATGGTGTGTGTGAGGTGTAGTGTGTGTGTGTGTATGACAGAGAGAGAGAAGAGCAGTGTGTGTGTGTGTATGACAGAGAGAGAGAGGAGAGCAGTGTGTGTGTGTGTGTGTGTGTGTGTGTGTGTGTGTATATGACAGAGATAGAGGAGAGCAGTGTGTGTGTGTGTGTGTGTATATGACAGAGAGATAGAGGAGAGCAGTGTGTGTGTGTGTGTGTGTGTGTGTGTGTGTGTGTCTGTCTGACATTACAGAGCAACGCCAAAAATAGCTCCCTGGCGCCCTGGCCTCCAGCATGGTTGTCATGGCGACAGAACCACAGGCGCTATTAATAGACTGATCCTGTGTGACTGGAGAGGGGCCAGAGAGAGAGAGAGAGAGGGAGGGAGGGAGGAAAGTGCGCGTGGCAGTGAGGGAGAGAGAGAGAGAGGAGGGAGGGAGAGAGAGAGAGAAAGAGGGGGGGGAGGGAGAGAGGTGGAGCAGTGAGGAGAGAGAGAGAGGGAGGGGAGAGGAGAGAGAGAGAGGAGGGAGGGAGGGAGGAAAGTGCGCGTGGCAGTGAGGGAGAGAGAGAGAGGAGGGAGGGAGAGAGAGAGAGAGAGAGGAGGGAGGGAGAGAGAGAGAGAGGTGGAGGAGGGAGAGAGAGAGAGAGAGGGGGGAGGGAGAGAGAGAGAGAGAGAAAGTGAGAAACAGAAACAGAGAGAGAGAGACAGACAGAGAAGAGGAGAAAGAACAGAGAAATGGGAGGAAGAAAGGAGGGAGAGAAAGAGAGAGGAGGGAGAGAAAGAGAACGGAGGGAGGGAGGGAGGGAGAGAGAGAGGAGGGAGGGAGGGAGAGAGAGAGGGAGAGAGGAGGGAGGGAGAGAGAGCTGGGAAAAAGTGTCTCGAGCTGACTGAAAGAAGAAGAGAATAAACACACACACACACACACAGTTTGACACATTCACACTCTCACAGCTACACACACACACACACAGTTTGACACAGTTTGACACATTCACAGCTACACTACACACACACACACACAGTTTGACACATATTCACACTCTCACAGCTACACACACACACACACACACAGTTTGACACATATTCACACTCTCACAGCTACACACACACACACACACACACACACACACAGTTTGACACATATTCACACTCTCACAGCTACACACACACACACACAGTTTGCCCGGTATATTCACACTCTCACAGCTACACACACACACACACACACACACAGTTTGACACATATTCACACTCTCACAGCTACACACACACACACACACACACACAGTTTGACACATATTCACACTCTCACAGCTACACACACACACACACACAGTTTGACACATATTCACACTCTCACAGCTACACACACACACACCACAGAAATAACTCAATATATTTAACCTCCTATTTGATATATTTAACCTCCTGTTTAAAGCCGCATCCACCCAAATCTACACCCACCTATAGAACAACTTCACCTTCATCTAAAGTCAACTATATTCTACCAACTCTACACACATCTATAGTAGGGGTGGCCGATATCTCCATAATTGAAATATATTGAGATATTTCTTAAACATGAAATGGATTTTGACATATCGTATATATTAATATAATGTTGATATTTAATACTGATTTGGCCACTTTGCTTGTTTGCCTTCTCTGTGCTGTGCTGGCTCCGCCTCCTTGCGTGTGTTGCCCCGCCCCTTGTGTGTTGTCTCATTCAACCAGCCGGAGGCTACAGAACTCTAAAAAAAAAAAAAAAGGACAACTGGCTCCATTATATGGAGATACTTCGGTTTTAAGGCATCGGACGAACAGCAGACAGATGTCTACTGCCGTGAATGCCGAAAGTTGGTGCCAACCAAAGCTTCTAGCACCACCACCCTTTTCCACCATTTACAGACAAGGCACAAGCTTGCCTACTCACTCACACATTACAAACACTACACAGATCACACTCCACAAAACTTTAACGCAGAGTGTAGAATATGAAAGAAAGAGCGCACGTGGCTTTATGCTAAAAACACTTGATCCAGTTTACCGAGTCGCTATTACTTTTCGAGAAATTAATGCAAAGATGAGCTTGAGTTGAGTTGTTTTATATTTGAATGAAAAGAAGGCAATATGTATTATTTCTTTTATTTTACAGTTAAATTATTATTATTTATGTAATCAGGGATTTTTTTTATCTTAAATGTCGCAGAAGCACTTTGTTCCTATATGCACTGCCTACCTTGAGTTGAGTTTTTTTTTTTTTTTTTGAATGAAAAGGAGGCAATGTGTATTATTTCTTCCTTTGTTTTACAGTTATTTTATTATTTTTGTATACAGGGATTGTTTTTTAAATGTTGCAGAAGCACTTTTGTTCCTACATGGACTGCCTACCTCTTTGCACTTCAATAAAAAAAAGACCTTGTGGAATTTGGAATATTTGTTTTTGCAGTAGTTTTTGGGGGTTATTTTTCCTGTAAAGATATCGTATATCGAGATATAGCAAAATATAGAGATATATTTTTTTCTCCACATCTCCTAGCCCTAATCTATAGCCAACTTTACACAAACTTTACATTTTACCAACTCTACATCAACTTAAGCCAGCTTTACACAAACGTTACATTCTCCCAACTCTACATCAACGTAAGCCAACTTTACATTCTCCCAACTCTACATCAACGTAAGCCAACTTTACATTCTCCCAACTCTACATCAACGTAAGCCAACTTTACATTCTACCAACTCTACATCAACGTAAGCCAACTCTACACAAACGTTACATTCTACCAACTCTACATCAACTTAAGCCAACTTACACAATTGTTACATTCTACCAACGCTACATCAACGTAAGCCAACGCTGCTGGCTCTGTGCCATTAACTCTCCTTCTGTAGTGGTCAGTTGAAATGAGCTTTCTACTCTACTAACAAGCAGCTTTTAGTGCCACACAAATCTCTCTCTCGCTCTCTCTCTTTCTCTCTGTCTCCCTCCCTTTCACTCCTCCCTGCTCTCTCACTCCTCCCTCTCTTTCCCTCTCTCTTTCACTCCTCCCTGCTCCCTCTCTCTCTGTCTCTCTTTCACTCCTCTCTCTCTCTCTCTCTCTCTCTCTCTCTCTCCCTCCCTCTCTCCTCCCTCTCTCCCTCCCTGGTCTCTCTTTCACTTCCCTCTCTCTCTCGCTCTCCCTCCCTCTCTCTATCTATCTATCGCTCCCTCCTACTTTCTCTCTCTCTCTCTCATCGCTCTATCGTTCCCTCCTGCTCTCTCTTCATGTTTCTGTCCTCAGCCCCCCCCCACCCATGCGATGACTCAGTTCCAGCCATTTGCTGTCCCTGTGGAGACTGCATCAGCATTAGAGAGGAGCTCAGTGCGCGCGCACACGCACACACACACACACACGCACACACACACACACACACACACAGAGGGAGGAGGAGTCAGTGCACACACACACACACACACACACACATAGAGGGAGGAGGAGTCAGTGCACACACACACACACACACACACACAAACACACACATAGAGGGAGGAGGAGTCAGTGCACACACACACACACACACACACATAGAGGGAGGAGGAGTCAGTGCACACACACACACACACACACACACACACACACACACACACACACACACACACACACACATAGAGGGAGGAGGAGTCAGTGCGCACACACACACACACACACACACACACACACACACATATAAAAACAGAGTGAGATGGTGGAGCAAAAAGAGAAGCATCAAATGTGTGGCTGCATGAGTAAAGCAGCGTCAACAGCCATGCTAGCATTTCCCAGAGAGCAGTGCTACATTTCCTCTTGTGGCTGCATGAGTAAAGCAGCGTCAACAGCCATGCTAGCATTTCCCAGAGAGCAGTGCTACATTTCCTCTTGTGTGGCTGCATGAGTAAAGCAGCGTCAACAGCCATGCTAGCATTTCCCAGAGAGCAGTGCTACATTTCCTCTTGTGTGGCTGCATGAGTAAAGCAGCGTCAACAGCCATGCTAGTATTTCCCAGAGAGCAGTGCTACATTTCCTCTTGATGACGGCTGCGCATGAGTAAAACGGCGTCAACAGCCATGCTAGCATTTCCCAGAGCAGTGCTACATTTCCCTCTTGTGTGGCTGCATGAGTAAAGCAGCGTCAACAGCCATGCTAGTACTTCCCCAGAGAGCAGTGCTACATTTTCTCTCTTGTGGCTGCATGAGTAAAACGGCGTCGAAAACAGCCATGCTAGTTACTTCAGAGAGCAGTGCTACATTTCCTCTTAGCATTGGCTGCATGGGTAAAACCAGTGTCAACAACCGTGCTAGCATTTCCCAGAGAGCAGTGCTACATGTCCTCTTCTTTGCGTGGCTGCATGAGTAAAGCAGTGTCAACAGCCATGCTAGCATTTCCCAGAGAGCAGTGCTACATTTCCTCTTGCGTGGCTGCATGAGTAAAGCAGTGTCAACAGCCATGCTAGCATTTCCCAGAGAGCAGTGCTACATTTCCTCTTGTTCTTCCTCTATATCTGCCCTCTTCCCCCTCTCTCTCCCTCTTCCCCCTCTCTCTCCCTCTTCTCCCCTCTCTCTCTCCCTCTCTCCCTCTCTCTCTGATTCTCTGTAGCAGTACTGCTTTCAGACGCCTTCAGATGGATCCAACTGTGTGTTTACTTCTAATAAAAATGTCAACCTCACAGCCAATAAATCAAAATAAAGGGATAGAATATATACCCTGTCTATAATCGAACACACACAGACATCTATAGGGTTAGCCTTCACTAAAACACAAACACACACAGACATTTATAGGGTTAGCCTTCACTAAAACACACACACACACACACACACTTCCATAACCCCACAGACGCATCCATTACTCCCCCCGCCCACACACACACTTTGCATCTCATGAGGATGCATGAGGGTGTATGTGCGCTAGTCTGAGTGTGTTAGTGTGTGAATGCATGTTTACGTACGTGCGTGTGAGTGTGTGTGTGTGTGAGTGAATGAGAGAGTGTGTGTGTGTGTGTGTGTGTGTGTGTGTGTGTGTGTGTGTGTGTGTGTGAGTGAGTGAGTGTGTGTGTGTGTCTGCGAGCATTTGTGTGTGTGTGTGTGTGTGTGTGTGTGTGTGTGTGTGTGTGTGTGTGTGTCCACACCAAAGCTACAGGTGCTCATGTGGAACTTCATGTTTTCACATTTGTGAATTTGAATGTGGAGCCATTATTGCCTAAAGTCCATTTTTAATAGTGTGTGTGTGTGTGTGTGTGTGTGTGTGTGTGTGAGAGAAATTCTACACTAGACTGGAAGCCAGCCTGAATTTAACCCCGCCCACAAAATCTGAGGTCGAGAAATTTAGTCCGGACTTGCTCCATTGACAAGCCTCTAGGACAACTTGAGAATTGTGCGGACAAATCAAGTTGTCCGGATGGGCTTTATACAATGTAGACAGATGAGCAACAGGGCCTATTCAGTCACGTGACCTGACCGAGCTTCATTCACGTGACCTGACCGAGCTTCATTCACGTGACCTGACCGAGCTTTGCTTGATTTGGTTTACAGCAAAAAGCTTGTCGCTAGAAAAGCTACACATTTATGTCGCTATTGTGTCATAGATAAGATATTGATAAGATAAGATATAAGATAAAGATATCGATGCCGCTAAAACATAAAAAAATGAACATAAAACCGTGATTAAGTCGTGTCTAGAAGAGGGATGTTCTGCAGGATTCACGGTAGGATATGTTTTTGCTCTGATTTGTTAGGTCTATCCAATTGTGTGAAGAGGCATTTCCCCCTGTATCGGTTGAAACACTGCCCAATGCTTCGGTTCCAGACTGAAATTCTGAATAGAATTGTGGCTACTTCAGGCTAATTCTACACAGTAGCTTACAGTGTGTGTGTCTGCGTGTGTATGAGCGACTGTGAGAGAGAAAAAGACAGAGTGAGAGAGAGAAAGAGAGAGAGAGAGAAAAAGAGAGTGTGTGAGAGAGAAAGAGAGTGTGTGCTTTGTACTCACTATTGTGCACAGTCGATCAGCTGATACTCGTTGGACCTCTCGAAGCAGGCCCTCACACCACCGTCCTGCCATAAGCTCTTAGTGTGCTCATAGAACTCCTCATATGGAGACACAGAGGGAGAGAGGGAGAGAGGGGGAGAGAGAGAAGGGAGGGAGAGATAGAGAGAGAGAGAGAGAGAGAGGAGAGAGAGAGAGAAGGAGAGATAGAGAGAAGGAGAGAGAGGGAAAGAGGGGGAGACAGAGAGAAGGAGGGAGAGAGAGGGTGATATGGTTAGTGACATTAAGTTGCAAGCACACTGCAAGCTCAAAGACAGAGATGCATCTGCCCTGCACACAGCAGCTCCACACACACACGCACTCACACACACACACTCACATACTCTCTCTCTCTCTCTTTTGAATCCTTTATTTGGATTGACAAGTAGGACATCATAAGATGATTCAGCTTTAGCTGTAAAAAGTTCCAAATAGCAGCAACCGTATCAATCCATAGTGTGCACATCTGGGCTCCAGGTGGGCTAAATCCATAGTGAGCACATCTGGGCTAAGTGTGCACATCTGGGCTACAGGGGCGCTAAATCCATAGTGTGCACATCTGGGCTAAGTGTGCACATCTGGGCTACAGGTGGGCTAAATCCATAGTGTGCACATCTGGGTTAAAGGTGACACCTGCACTTCCAGACGAAAATGTGACCAATTATTATGTGCATCAGGTTAGATTTTACACTCACCATTATAATTGCAAAACAGATCTAGTCTATTGCATAGTTTTACTGGGTTTATTTTGACTGGTGGTCTACGGCTAGTGAGGGTCTCTGGTAGCCTCTCCTTTCCCCTCTCGTCTCACTCCCCTGTCCCCCTTTGCTCTTTCCAGTTTTATACCTATGGTGTATGGAGAGAGGTAGTTTTATATCTATGATATATTTATATCCATGTTATATGGAGAGAGGTAGTTTCATTATATCTATGGTGCATGGAGAAACGTCGTTTTATATCTATGGTGTATGGAGAGAGGTAGTTTTATATCTGAGTCGTGCCACGACGAAATGAGTCCAGTATCGTGGAAATCCATTTCGAGATATACCGATTTGAATGCAGAGAGGGTCGGAAAATGACAAAATTGTGCAAAAAATGCATTTTCTAATTTCACCACAAACACATTCCTTTGCCTCTTATCGATCACTACTTAGCATCGTTTCACATGGCATCCCATTGAACTCATTCCATGTAGCCTACAAAGTGATTGCAATAACAATAATAATAATAATAATAATAATAATAATAATAATAATAACCTTATTACTATATTGCAGAATTCAGTGTCAGTGCACTACTATGCATACTACTACTTCTAGAAGGCTAGTAGTAGGCAGCGTACATATCTATCAAACCACCTAGATGGTGAGGGTGGCGCAAAACGAGGTCAGGAGGGCCTTCATGCATTTTAGAATGTTTTGGGGTTGGAAATGTTCGAGAACCCATCAACCCCATTGAAACTAAAATTAATAGGTCTAAACTGTGTGTGTGACTGTTCAGTACTGTTCATTTTAAAAGCAGACTTAAAAGTAACTCAAAAGTTAGCGGACTATAAGTCGCTCCGGAGTATAAGTCGCATCATTCAAAACATTTATCATGAACAGGAAAAAAACATATAAGTCGCACCGCATATTTAGAAATGTATTTCACAAAATCCAAAACCAAAAACAGACAGAGACTATGTAACTGGACTACTGAGGCCAAAAAGATTAATGTTAATGAAGACGAAGGAGTGAAGGCAGCCAAGAGGAGGACCAGAAGGTAATTTAGGCTACAAAAGATTCAGTGAAAGAAAATGCTGATGTGGTACAACAAAATTTAGCTAAAATGTGGAGAATACAATGTAATCAAGCATTTTGGGTGATGTGGAGTCACAAGCTGGCAGCAGATTAAATGCTCACAAGAGAGAAAAAGATGCGGTTTTAAAAGGACGTGACCGAAGCTGATGCAAGCCAGGTGAGAAGAGTAGCCTAGGGCCCTACGGTAATTGTAAAGCAATTTACAAAAGATTCACTGAACAAAAATGCTGATGTGGTACATGAAAATTTAACTAAAAATGTGGAGAATGCAATGCAATCAAGTATTTTGGGCGACATGGAAGCCGGCAGCAGAACAAATTTTCAGGAGGCCACCTCCCAGAACAAGAGAGAAAAAGATGCACGTTTTAAAAGAACATGCAGAGGAAGGAGTGAATGGCTGCCAGCTGAGGCGAGCCGGGCGATAAAGAAGGCTGCCAACGAGGGCCCGACACAATAGTAAAGCAATTTACAAAAGATTCACTGAACAAAAATGCTGATGTGGTACAGTACATTTAGCTTAAAATTAAATTTAGCTTAAAATGTGGAGAATGCAATGCAATCAAGCATATTGGGCACATGAACATGTAAATGTGGAGAATAAAATGCAATCAAGCATTTTGGACGATATATTGGCACAAGCTGGCAGCAGAGCGAATGCTCGCCAGGCCACCTCCGAGAGAGCGAGAGAAAAAAAGATGCACATTTAAAACAGGGCCTACATTTCAGTGCGGGATTGCGGGTATTGCACATAGGTCATTAAGTATTGTGCATAATTTATTAAGTCCCGCAACTCTAGCCATCATAATGCGAGAAATTCCCGCACACATTTTACAGCGCTGTCTGATAACGTTAAAGAAGAATTCCGGTGTGATTTTGACCTAAAGTGTGTTGAAACATGATACCGAGTGTGAACGTATGTCTCATAGCTCATCTCGGCTTGTCCCCTGCATTCAGAAATCTGGCGCTAGTTAGCCAATGCTACCAACAGTTTTTCGTTGGGGGTGTCTCGGGCATCGGCCTAGCCATGCAAATAAATCACTGTTTTACACCATTTACGAGGCTCAAAGTAGCTCCATATTTCATTGGTAGACTTCCGAGGGCCTTGACATTTAAAACGAGACATTGAGAACTTTGAAAAAGCACTGGTGCGCATTCATTACATGAAAGAAAATTTGTAGCAAAACAGCGATCAAATATTACATATACAGCAGTGAGTTTTGTTTTCAAATGTTTTCATGCATGTCTGGATAACGGGTGAGGAATGTTTAAGAGACAGGCTATCGTAAATCCTCAAATTATGGCTGGGGTCTTTTATTTAGGCAGCGCAAAGCACAGTACTTTTATTTGGTGCAGGCTTGTATTCGAGGCAGCTAGGCCTTTATTTCTTACGTGGTGCGTTTTATTGTGAGACAGGCCTACTTTTCGTTTGGAGCGGCATACCGTTCCAAGATGTTCGATTTGGGATTTAATTTACGTTTGGACTGTTTGATCATATTGCTAAATATCGGGACTGATGACCACTGAAATCTGTGGGGTAGGCTATTTGATGGTTCACTATTAAGTTTCATGTAGTTGAAAGAGTGTCGGGATTTCCATCCACTTATTGCGAGATAAGCCGGCATCCGCTTTCATTCATTCATGGAACGTGTGCTGTGCTGTAATGGAAACCTTATTCCGTATAGCCAAAGAGGTCTACGATAGCCTAAATTGAGTTTTATTCCTTTAACCCTTAGAACCCAATTGACGCAAAGTGCGTCAAAAAAACACACCCTTTCTTCTCTTTTACATTGCTCCGGAACTGTTCATCGCAGTGAGCAGTTATTGTGTGACAGAGCAGAAGTGGAGCTTTCCAACGAGACTACGCACTTGTCTGTACGATCAATTATGAAAATTAAAAAAAAAAAAAAAAAAAAAAATCATGAAATTAAATCAAACTGCATCATATTTACAGTCTATACTTCTCTGCGTTCACCTGCACACCCATTACTTTCGTTCGAATTACTCTCGAAGCCGTGATCGCATAGATATGGTAAGCATATCAGATGAAAGAGATGAATGATATATATCATTTGAGATATATATATATATATATATATATATATATATATATATATATATATATATATATATCTCCTTCTGGGTTATAAAACAGACGAAGTGACAACAATAATAACTTCATGTAGCTCGACTTACCCCACTTTTTTGTGTGTTGTGGTGGCAAAGCATTTTCATAATCCAATGCTATCGTGTGTTTCTCTATGCCAAAGCATGTTCATAATCCGGTTTTGAGATCCTAGCAAATTCCTGCATGGCATCCAATTCAAGACTCACATTGCATCCTAATTTGTTCGACAAAGAAACACTTTTTGCATTTCATGACAATGCAGTAAAAAGTTGTTGTAGAGAATCATCATGAGTGCACACACTCGCAACCTCGGGTCAAGTCAGGTCAGATTAGTTTGTGTCAGAGATGGAGCGCAGAAAGATCATTTTTCATCACTAAATTAAAAAAAATGCCATCTGTAAGACGCACAACACATATGTCTGTAAATTGCTCAGCCCCAAAGTCCCCCTCCACCATGGTTCTTATACTGCCAGATTCAGGACAGTCTGGCCTACACATACATGTAAGTCATGTCCAGCTGGCAGCTTGCTGTGGTGAGATGCATTTCAAAATGTAAGAATTGTATAATACGCTTTTTGTCTTTGTATTATTGAAAAATCAAAACCAAATCAATGCAAGTATTAATATATGAAATGGTGGCAGATCTGGGTAGCCTAGACTGTGCTGAAAAAAAATATAGCATGTGTAAATGACACTTACAATGACCAGGATAAATGCTCATAACTAAATGTAGTGAGAATGGCCAAAAAGAGAGTAGGGCTCATAGGGCTAAATAAAAAATGGCATTTATTTCCGTAAGGCACACACCACATATATTTCACATTTGCTCAGCCCCAGAGAATCCCTCCACCATGGCAATGATATTGCCAGTAGAGTTCTCAACGGGCCTGAAAATTACAACCCGGCCCGGCCCGTGGCTTTTAAAGCCCGGACCCGATGTAACCCGACACATCAACATGAGGCCATCCTTAAAAATATTTTCGTTTGCCGTAACCCGACCGACCCTGTCAATTTAGAACCGACCCAAATATTTATTTTTTTCCCCTTTTAGTCCGACCGACTTGCGGGTTGTAAACTTATGTTAATACTGACCGATTGTTTTTTTTTACTCTAAACAACCAATACAAATGCAATAAAATAATATTTCTTTTAGTAGGCCCAAGTATTGTGAATATAAATTGCCTACATGCAAGCGTGGCTCACTTAAAAAAAAAAGTCATCTCTACACCATTGGTTTTACGCATGTCACACTATGGCTCACGGCCGTTTTCATTCACACAAACTGATAACGCTTTTACTTGGCACGAAGTTCTGGAAGAACTGTGGCCAGATCTTTTTTCTCATCCCTCCTCCCCTAGTCTAACGGTGACCGTGTCGGAGTATTGAAATTGGTTGTGGTCTATTCAACATTTCTCAAAATATGGGTCCATAACATGGAGACTGCTGGTCCGCTGGAGTCGTGGAGTGAAATTAGGCCCGGTGCTTCATCTGATAATTTGCTGCGCAGTTGATCAAGAAACCGCGGATCGACGAAAAAGAAAACAAACGTTTCTGCTATCGATGTCATTAAACATGGAGCCCTACAATTAAGTGGTGGTATGAGCATTCATTCAGTCGCGTCCGCGGCGAGAGAAACTGAAACTAATCGATAACGTTGGTCTCAAAGCTCCGCTTCAACCTGTTGGAAGGCTATTTATTTATTTAACTAAACTTAATAGAGCGGCGTTGTTTTTGGAACTTCCTTAGAAACAGAGCAGAGACTGTATAATACACTGTATAGCATTGAGTATTGTATAGTCAAATTTCAATATAACGTGGCCAAGAGCTATTGTAGCCTTCTTTCTGGGTACATGTAGATGAGCCCTATGACCCAAAAGTCTGCCATGACCGGGCCTCAGGTCAAAGAAGTTTGAGAAAGGCTGGTCTATATAACCTGCATCAGAATGAGGTTTGCAATGGTGCGCCTGAAGGCACGGGTTGAAGACCCAGTCAGTTACGTCATGATATGCACATTTGTGTAAATTCATTCCTACGTAATCACCATGACCAAAATTGTACTTTTTTTTTTTTACTTTGAATCTTGAAAAAAAAATATTGACCTACCTACCGACCCATTTTTATTTTTTTTTTGGCTGTTACTGCAAACAAAAATATTTTTAAGGATGGCCTGAATTATCTGCCCGAACCCGGCCCGCGGCCCGACGTAAAACATACGCTTTGACTGTTAAACCCTGACGTTATTTAGGTGAAGATTCAATACATCAGCGTGACAATTTACTTAAAACGGTGGTTTTCTTATATTTTCGACCCGAACCTGCGGGTCCCGTCGGGTTTGTCGGGCCGACCCGACCCGTTGAGAACTCAAATTGCCAGATTCAGGACAGTCTGCCCTACACACACGCAAGTCGAGCTGCCAGCTTGCAGTGGTGAGATACATGTCAAAATATAAGAATTTTTATAATACGCTTTTTGTATTTTTATTATTTAAAAATCAAAATGCAATCATGCAAGTATTAATACATGGAATTGATCTGGGTAGCCTAGACTCTGCTGAAAAAAACAATATATAGCATGTGTGTATGGCACTTACAATGACCAGGATAAATGCTTCTAACTAAAGGTAGTGAAAATGCCCTTAAAACAGTGTAGGGTTCTAAGGGTTAATGTCTATATGTTTTGCATCTAGGCATTAGCCACACCGTGGCATAGAGCAGGATTAGCACAACTAGCCATCGCAGCTGGCTAACCATACTACATAGCAGGATTAGCACAACTAGCCATAGCAGCTGGCTAACCATACTACATAGCAGGATTAGGACAACTAGCCATAGCAGCTGGCTGGTGGACTGTTTCAGGAGTTGAGAGGAGCTGTTGCTAGGACAACGCATTTGTATTGGTGTGCTACTGTGCAGGCGTGCACGTGTTTTTATTACATACAGAAGAGTACTTACTTGTTTAGCCTTTTTCTTATAGAGTCCACAAATCTGTAGACACACACACACATTTTATGTACATGACCCAAACTACCAAAGATTAAGGCAATGACTTTACATTTGTATCCAGAATTGTTAAGAGCATTGCTTAGGGGTTTATGTCTTAACAGTTTTGATACATAAGAGTCCATGTAGGCATCGAAGAAGCACAAACACCAATGGGCCAACTGTGGCTATGACAGCAGGCACAGCTCTCTCTCTCTGTTAAAGTAGGAGATGGATTTGTAAGAGACCTCAAAAATACTTTATTTGCAAATCCGAATACAAGACCAGTGATTGATTGTATGACCACAAGTGGTGCCAAAACTGATATAAAGCCCTGACCACTTAACAAGAACAATGATGGAGGTGCTTTTGCCATCCTAACAAGGAGAATGAGAAGGAAAAAATATTTTACTAGTTTTTCACAAGTGAGGTACACTAGACTCCTTTGTCTTTTCCGTTCTATATTAAACATAGATTTTATTCATTAAAATGGAAAATACTGTCTATGACTATGATTGTAAAATGTGATCACATCCATTTTATAGTCTGTTTAGATTTCCATGTAACTGCAAACCAAATGTACACTAGCTACAGTACATGTCTAATGTCAGGAAGAGCTGTAGGCTCTCTGACAATAATATGGGTAATTTGAGGAAGAGCTGTATGCTAGCTCTCCTACCGAAATATGGTTAATGTCAGGAAGAACTGTATGCTAGCTCGCTTATTGAAATCCGGCTAATGTCAGGAAGAGCTGTATGCTAGCTCTCCTACTGAATTAGGGCTAATGTCAGAAAGAGCTGTATGCTAGCTCTCCTACTGAATTAGGGCTAATGTCAGAAAGAGCTGTATGCTAGCTCTCCTCAGGCATGAAAACGGGTCAGGGATGAAAAAGGTGAGAAGGGCGCGCGAAGAGGGAAATGGCCGCTTCATAGCAAAACAAGCGCGAGTGACATTGTTGCCAATAGTGCATAGCTTCCATGGAGTATGAAGTTGCCTAAAACCAGAGATTTATAAAGAAAACAAACTACAAAATGACTAACTAGAAATGCAATTCCGAGGAATTACACGAGGGGATGCAATCTGCTGGTTAGGGTGTTGGTGGGGCTTGAAGACGCAAAAATCTGAAGACTCCTTCCAGAGTGTAGAGTTTTGAAGATGACCCAGGGTTGCGTCTCCGTCTAAACGGCTAAACCAAAGATCCTTGATTACCTCTCTGGCTAAACTGTCAAATTAGAATGTCTGCGCGTGACGTACCGTAGCAGGCTACGTTTATAAGGTGACGATGAAGAGAAGACGCAGAAGTGGCGTCTCGTCTTCATTTTTTTTATTCGCGTTTAGACGAGCATTGTCAGGGGGAAATCTGTTTATATGAAGACGCAAGAGTATGTGATATTCGATTGGATATGCATTCCAGACCGCTGGGTGGTGGTGTGATAGAACCCCGGTATGTCACGCGCAGACATTCTAATTTCTACATTCTAACAATCAAAAAGTATAAACACTGCTTTTGTCTCTGAATTCTACAAAACGCACCAGCCCAGTTTAGGAGCATGTAATTCAACTATTTAGTTATTCACATTAGCCTTTGCTATACTGATAAAGTATGCCTATTTGCTTCACCTTTTCGATCTAGATGGCTCAAACCGCACGTATTCTTCATCAAATGAACTCGTTATGTCTATATTTCTGTCCAACATCGCTAACTTTAGCAACAGCCTATGCTACGCACGTTGCTACACCAATCTCAACGTCTTTTTCTGACAGAAGTTGAAAGTTTCAACTAGCCCACCTGTGACATCAATAAGCATCTCTCCTCGCCGGGCTCACATTCCAGCTGACATTTCAGACGCATATATCTGTAGTCACACAGACAGGGAGGCTATTCCAGCGCAAGAGTTCTGTTCGCGATGCATCCGCGGCAAAATTTAGCTTCCACTGTTTAAGGCTAAATGCATTGGGGCTGCATTCACATAATTGCTGGATCAGACAAGTTTTTAATTGGGCTCTTGTCTTACAACACATCAAGATGCGTTCACGTCTGCGCGTGATTTGTAAACTCAGTTGTAACCCCATACCCGCCCCCCCCACACACACACACACACACACCCCACACACAATATTTTGTCATCGGATCTGCGCGAACCACGTAAGTCCCCTATTTTGGATTCAAAACGGCGAATTTCGCCGAAAGGTGAGGAGTTTCCATGCCTGTCTCCTACATGGGACTGAGGGAAAGGCGTCGGAAAGGCGCAGGTGAGGTGGGATTTGTGTGTTTGGGCGAAGGGACAGGTGTCGGACTCTGAGGGGAGGTGAGGTGGGATTTGTGTGCGTATGTCGGACGCGGAGGTACCAAGGGTGCCCCATGAGGGCCTGGAGGTGTAATCCACGGAGACTCTCGTTTAGAGTAATTAAAAACTAATCACAGCTAATGGCTCACACACACACACACTCACACATTCTCTCAGGTGACACACTGCTCCCACAGGTGGGGGCACCTGGTAATTACCCAGCGCGCACACACACACACACACACACACACCTGAGCAGGCTCCACTTCACTAGTTGGAAAAGTGCTATTCTGCAGCCCAACCCCGTTAACGATACACTGTGGGCTCTGTCAATGCCAAAATCCTGAACCACCCCTTTAAGATCCTATCAGTGCTCGTTGTAGGCGAGTATAGATTAATACTGTCTGATTGAGCTCCCATCAGTGTAGGCAAGTATAGATTAATACTGTCTGATTGAGCTCCTATCAGTGCTCGGTGTAGGCGATTATAGATTAATACTGTCTGATCGAGCTCCCATCAGTGTAGGCGAGTATAGATTAATACTGTCTGATTGAGCTCATATCAGTGCTCGGTGTAGGCGATTATAGATTAATACTGTCTGATTGAGCTCCCATCAGTGTAGGCGAGTATAGATTAATACTGTCTGATTGAGCTCTCATCAGTGTAGGCGAGTATAGATTAATACTGTCTGATTGAGCTCCCATCAGTGTAGGCGAGTATAGATTAATACTGTCTGATTGAGCTCCCATCAGTGTAGGCGAGTATAAATTCATACTGTCTGATTGAGCTCCCATCAGTGTAGGCATGTATAGATTAATACTGTCTGACTGAGCTCCCATCAGTGTAGGCAAGTATAGATTAATACTGTCTGATTGAGCTCCTGTCAGTGCTCGGTGTAGGCAAGTATTAAGGGTGTCACAATTTCAATTTTATATCGAAATTGATCGAAATTACATCTCAATCTCGAACTTCAAACTTAAAAGTAGAATCGACGATGCAACCACAACCCCAATGTCACGTCCAGCATGTATGCCAAGACGCACAAACACACACGCTGAACTGCAGCGTCAAAACTCCTCTAATTTTAGGCTGCAGCCAGTTAAAATATACACATCAACCTACCGAAATCAAAGCCCCTCTTGCTACTTTGAAATCACCGGTGTGGAAGTATTCATTCATTCACGTCAATTAAAACTAACTTCGCCTACTCAACTTAGCAAGTGAAGAGGTGATCTAGTTACAGTCCAAAGTTACATTAAGGCTTAAAATGCACATTGATAAGTACATATTTCATGAACACTAACCTTACCACTAACCACTAGCCTAATGTTAGTTCTGTTTACATTACAACCTCACGGTTGGAACGGTTTCAAAATAAAAAGCGGTTTCAAAATAAAAGCCCCCCGAAACAGTTAAGGAAAAGGCCAAAGAGTAAATAACATATAAGTAATGCATTAATAGTAATATTAAAAAAAATATCGAAAATCGAATCGAATTGTGACTTTAAAATCGAAAATGACATCGAATCGAGGATTTGGAGAATCGTGACACCCCTAGCAAGTATAGATTAATACTGTCTGATTGAGCTCATATCAGTGCTCGGTGTGGGCGAGTATAGATTAATACTGTCTGATTGAGCTCATATCAGTGCTCGGTGTAGGCGAGTATAGATTAATACTGTCTGATTGAGCTCATATCAGTGCTTGGTGTAGGCAAGTATAGATTAATACTGTCTGATTGAGCTCCTATCAGTGTAGGCGATTATAGATTAATACTGTCTGATTGAGCTCCTATCAGTGTAGGCGAGTATAGATTAATACTGTCTGATTGAGCTCCTATCAGTGTAGGCGATTATAGATTAATACTGTCTGATTGAGCTCCTGTCAGTGTAGGCGAGTATAGATTAATACTGTCTGATTGAGCTCCTATCAGTGTAGGCGATTATAGATTAATACTGTCTGATTGAGCTCCTGTCAGTGCTCGGTGTAGGCGATTATAGATTAATACTGTCTGATTGAGCTCCGGTCAGTGCTCGGTGTAGGCGATTATAGATTAATACTGTCTGATTGAGCTCCTGTCAGTGCTCGGTGTAGGCGATTATAGATTAATACTGTCTGATTGAGCTCCTGTCAGTGTAGGCGAGTATAGATTAATACTGTCTGATTGAGCTCCTATCAGTGTAGGCGATTATAGATTAATACTGTCTGATTGAGCTCCTGTCAGTGCTCGGTGTAGGCGATTATAGATTAATACTGTCTGATTGAGCTCCGGTCAGTTCTCGGTGTAGGCGATTATAGATTAATACTGTCTGATTGAGCTCCTGTCAGTGCTCGGTGTAGGCGATTATAGATTAATACTGTCTGATTGAGCTCCTGTCAGTGCTCGGTGTAGGCAAGTACCAGGGATGTAGTGGTAAAATAAGAGGTGGGTAAATTATCAATTCTGTGATCTCGGTGAGGTGGACTGCGCCATGCGGTATCAGATTTTTTTAAAAAGGCATTCAGAACATGGTGGAGGTTATTGTCCAATGTTTTTAACAAAAACAGCGGTATCAAATGGTTTCTGGAGTGTTGATGAGTGTACATATTGTGAATGTGGAAAATACAGTGTGATTTTTGAATGTTAAAAGTTGCAATTTGTGAATAAACTCTTTTGAGAGGTGGATAAACGCTAGTAAGAGGCGGATAAGTGCGTTTACTTGTGTTTAGCCTCCACTACATCCCTGGCGAGCACACAAAGGTGCTGCTGCCTCCCCATCAGCAGCGACTAGGCCAGCAGTCTGGGAGACCCCATCACACATCTGGGAGGAGCAGACAGGAGCCACTTTCCCACCAAGTAGTTACAGGAACGTAGTTATAGGAACAGTCCACTTCTAAACAGTTCTACTAACTACTCTCTCCCAAAACCGTTTTTTCCATTTGCATTCGCACTGGCCAAGTAGACATAGGAACTGGTTGCCCATTCAATTTCAACTTGCCCATTACATTTGGATTGACAGTGGGCTTTTTTCCTGCGAACCGAAGTGGCAGTGGGCATGTCATTCTACCATTCAGAAAGGAGAAGGCTAAACGCATAAGTTTTCCCTCTGTCTCAACTGTTGCCATGACAACAAAACTAGTGAACTAGCACTACACTGCAGACGTTAAGTAACATTTTACACAGTTTACGAGAAACTGTCATATCACCCTCCAAACTTGTGTTCATGCACGCAACACCCATTGTCGATGACGCAACACCCATTGTCGATGACGCACCCTTGGTTCCGTTCTGGTGGAAATGCGGGCTGGTTCGCTAAATAGCACCAAGGTTCAAAGCATTCTGGTTTCAAAAATGCGTTTCCTATTGGTCGAAAATCGCTATAAGATAGCCAACGATGAGACCCAAGGTTCCCTGGCCCCCTCGGAACCAAACTGTATGAGTGAGCATGACCACAGATGCAGGAATAGATACACTACAGACAACCCACATTTTGGGGAGTAGGAATAATTTTGATTACACATGCATTCCCAAACGCTTCAAAACAGGAGGGTGATCCCAGCAGGGCAGCAGCACAGACACTCACAGCCCTCATAACCGAACAGATACTCACAGCCCTCATAACCCAACAGATACTCACAGCCCTCATAGCCCTAATAACCCAACAGATACTCACAGCCCTCATAACCCAACAGATACTCACAGCCCTCATAGCCCTTATAACCCAACAGATACTCACAGCCCTCATAACCCAACAGATACTCACAGCCCTCATAGCCCTTATAACCCAACAGATACTCACAGCCCTCATAACCCAACAGATACTCACAGTCCTCATAACCCTCATAACCCAACAGATACTCACAGCCCTCATAACCCAACAGATACTCACAGCCCTCATAACCCAACAGATACTCACAGCCCTCATAACCCTCATAACCCAACAGATACTCACAGCCCTCATAACCCAACAGATACTCACAGCCCTCATAACCCAACAGATACTCACAGCCCTCATAACCCTCATAACCCAACAGATACTCACAGCCCTCATAACCCAACAGATACTCACAGCCCTCATAACCCAACAGATACTCACAGCCCTCATAGCCCTCATAACCCAACAGATACTCACAGCCCTCATAACCCAACAGATACTCACAGCCCTCATAACCCTAACCCAACAGATACTCACAGCCCTCATAACCCAACAGATACTCACAGCCCTCATAGCCCTCATAACCCAACAGATACTCACAGCCCTCATAACCCAACAGATACTCACTGCCCTCATAGCCCTCATAACCCAACAGATACTCACAGCCCTCATAACCCAACAGATACTCACAGCCCTCATAACCCAACAGATACTCACAGCCCTCATAGCCCTCATAACCCAACAGATACTCACAGCCCCTCATAACCCAACAGATACTCACAGCCCCCATAACCCAACAGATACTCACAGCCCCCATAACCCAACAGATACTCACAGCCCTCATAACCCAACAGATACTCACAGCCCTCATAGCCCTCATAACCCAACAGATACTCACAGCCCTCATAACCCAACAGATACTCACAGCCCTCGCCCAACCCTCATAACCCAACAGATGCTCACAGCCCTCACTTAGCCCAAACAGATACTCACAGCCCTCATAGCCCAACAGATACTCACAGCCCTCATAACCCAACAGATACTCACAGCCCTCATAACCCAACAGATACTCACAGCCCTCATAACCCTCATAACCCAACAGATACTCACAGCCCTCATAACCCAACAGATACTCACAGCCCTCATAACCCTCATAGCCCTCATAACCCAACAGATACTCACAGCCCTCATAACCCTCATAACCCAACAGATACTCACAGCCCTCATAGCCCTCATAACCCAACAGATACTCACAGCCCTCATAGCCCAACAGATACTCACAGCCCTCATAGCCCTCATAGCCCAACAGATACTCACAGCCCTCATAGCCCTCATAACCCAACAGATACTCACAGCCCTCATAGCCCAACAGATACTCACAGCCCTCATAGCCCTCATAACCCAACAGATACTCACAGCCCTCATAACCCAACAGATACTCACAGCCCTCATAACCCAACAGATACTCACAGCCCTCATAACCCTCATAGCCCTCATAACCCAACAGATACTCACAGCCCTCATAACCCAACAGATACTCACAGCCCTCATAGCCCAACAGATACTCACAGCCCTCATAGCCCAACAGATACTCACAGCCCTCATAGCCCTCATAGCCCAACAGATACTCACAGCCCTCATAGCCCTCATAACCCAACAGATACTCACAGCCCTCATAGCCCAACAGATACTCATAGCCCTCATAACCCAACAGATACTCACAGCCCTCATAACCCAACAGATACTCACAGCCCTCATAACCCTCATAGCCCTCATAACCCAACAGATACTCACAGCCCTCATAGCCCTCATAACCCTAACCCAGATACTCACAGCCCTCATAGCCCTCATAACCCAACAGATACTCACAGCCCTCATAACCCTCATAGCCCTCATAACCCAACAGATACTCACAGCCCTCATAACCCTCATAGCCCTCATAACCCAACAGATACTCACAGCCCTCATAGCCCTCATAACCCAACAGATACTCACAGCCCTCATAACCCTAACCCAACAGATACTCACAGACGAAAACTCAAAGTCCTTCTGATTGGCCAAGTTGCGGACGTAGTCGATCCGGAACTGGTTCTGCGGACTGGCCAGTTGAACTGGAGGAGCCAGAGAGTTCATGGCTGTTACTATGGTCTGGAAGAGAGAGCAGAGTGTTACTATGGTTACTATGGTCTGGAAGAGAGAGCAGAGTGTTACTATGGTTAATATGGTCTGGAAGAGAGAGCAGAGTGTTCATGGCTGTTACTATGGTTACTATGGTCTGGAAGAGACAGCAGAGTGTTACTATGGTTACTATGTTCTGGAAGAGAGAGCAGAGTGTTATTATGGTTACTATGGTCTGGAAGAGAGAGCAGAGGGATTAGTATTCTGTGTTTAATTTAATTTAAATTAAATATAAGGTCAAGTCCTTGCATTGCCATTGAGCTGCGCTTTTTACGCACGCAGCCTTTCCTTGCCCCGCCCCGCTCTCTCTCGTAGCCCGCTGCCCCTCCTCTGCAATATTCACAATTGTTGAAGGATTGTTGTTGCCACATAGAAGCATTGCATAGAAGACGTCTGGCTAAATTGCTATTAAATCTGCTTAGCATCATGACCATGCTGCGCAAATTTGTTCAAAACTGCTGCATTGAAGTTAACTCATACCTGTCAACGTTTAACTTCCAAAAGTTAAAAACTTCCAAAAACGGGAGATTTTTTTTCGGGGGGGTGTGTTTGCATATTTAATACGTTTCATACACGTGTTTCAACTGCATTTCGGTCGTTGCTTTTGCTTTTACCTTACCATTACCTGACGCATGCCAGTTATGTATCCACTAGCTGCCTGCCTGCAGCCTACTTCCAAAACTGTCAGATTTGGTTCCGAGTGCACAAGTTCAGTGTATCAACAACACTCAATAACAGTTTATGTGATGTGTTAATCAATTAAATTCCCAACAATTTCACAACAGCTAGTTCTGAGTAGGCCATTCAACTAGCCCGCTTTCCTCTGACGAGACTCAGGCTGCGAGTCGGCACCCGCTTCCCTTATTTGGGTTTGGGTTGCCAGGTTTTAGCCTATGACAAAGCGGTTGAAATTGAAACTAAGTGATCGTAGTGTGTGTAGAGTGTATTTCATACACAATCTGGCAACCTGAATGGATCAATGATTTTAAAATGAAGTTTGATGGCCATGCAAATTACGGGAGTTTTCGAGGGAGAAATAACAAAACGGGAGGGGCTGGGGAGATGACAGCGGAATACGGGAGAAACCCGGAAAACGGGGAGTGTTGACAGGTATGAGTTAACTCTACTAAGGACTTATCACAACATAGTAGGCTACATTGAAGAGACTAAACTAAGTTAAGTTATGCAATCAAGCAGTATCTCAAAGCTGCGTTAGAAAAACTGTTTGGATGTCGAATTTAGCATGCCTTGCCTATTTTACAACTGCTTGTCAATTTAAGTTGGGGGGCTCATTTTTATTGACTCTTGACACTGAATGTTTACAAAATCCCGATGTAAATGGAAAAAGTGTTTTCCAAAATTCAAAAGTGCTTGTCCCCAAAGGAGAAATCTGAACCCTTTATTTTAACTATGTGAAAAGCGTTATGAATTGCATCCACATCAGCAGCCTTTTAACTGTGTTACTCGTCTTAAAATCTTAAAGTGACAGGCACTCCAGTGAACTATACACTACCAAGGCGATCTTAATCTCCCGTTATTCAGGTCAGCTACTATACAAATTGAATCCAATTCTGTGGGAAACACTGGAGTGTTACTATGGTTACTATGGTCTGGAAGAGAGAGCGGAGTGTTACTATGGTTACTATGGTACTATGGTCTGGAAGAGAGAGCAGAGTGTTCATGGCTGTTACTATGGTTACTATGGTCTGGAAGAGAGAGCGGAGTGGTAACATGCCATGTCAGAGTCGTTACCATAGCGCAGTAGGTTCAAATGCAGGAGTGGGGGCAGTAGAATGATTAGCACAGTGCTGTAGTTTCAACAGCAGGGGTGGGGTAGAGTGTGGAGGAGGTGGATTCTTAAAGAATGATAAATGTTGAGTGTGGGGTGAGTTTGGGGTGTATGGCTCATGCTACTACAGGTTCTGCCTCTCTCTCACACACACACACACACACTTACCTCTATAGCCTCCTTAATGTTATTCTTTATGTCCTGGATCTTCTGTTTCTTCTCTCTGTGAAGCAAGAGAAACGATATGATCAGCCAACACACATACACACACCATCACCCCACTAATCATCTCTCATCAACTCGGTCTCCTGGCAACAGCTCCCTCCTCCCATCTTTTCATCCCTTTAGCCTGTTCTTCTCTCCTCCCTGTTTCCCTCCTCTTCCCTCCCTCTTTATCTATCTTTCTTTCTCTCTCTCCTCCCTTTTTCCCTCTTCATCCCCCTCTCTCTTGCCCTCCTCCTTCTGCTTCCCTCCATCACACTCTTCTGTTCTCCTTCTGCTTCCCTCCATCACACTCTTCTGTTATCCTTCTGCTTCCCTCCATCACACTCTTCTGTTCTCCTGTTTCTTTCTCTTTTCTGCCACTCTCCTTCTCATTCTCTCAAATCCTCTCTTTTCACTCTCTCCTCCCTCTTTCCTCTCTCTCCTCCCTCTCTCTCCTCTCTCCTCTCTCTCCTCTTCCTCTCTCTCTCTCCCTCTCTCCTCTCCTCTCTCTCTCTCTCCTCTCTTTCCTCCCTCTCTCTCTCCTCTCTTTCCTCCCTCTCTCTCCTCTCTCTCCTCCATCTCTCTCCTCTCTTTCCTCCCTCTCTCCTCTCCTCCTCTCTCCTCTCTCCTCCCTCTCTCCTCCTCTCTCCTCTCTCTCCTCCCTCCTCTCTCTCCTCCCTGTCTCTCCTCCCTCTCCTCTCGCTCCTCTCTCTCTCTCCTCCTCTCTCTCCTCTCTTTCCTCCCTCTCTCTCCTCTTCCTCTCTCTCCTCTCTCCTCCTCTTCCTCCTCCCTCTCTCTCTCCTCTCTTTCCTCCCTCTCTCTCTTCTCTCTCCTCTCTTCTCTTTCCTCCCTCTCTCTCCTCTCTCTCTCTCTCTCTCCTCTCATGCTCTTCTCTTCCTCCCTTTTCTCTGGTGCTTCTAAACCAGAAACCTCGACACTCACACACAACACACGTCTAACTTCTACACCCACAGACACAGCACACGTCTAACTTCTACACCCACAGACACAACACACGTCTAACTTCTACACCCACAGACACAGCACACGTCTAACTTCTACACCCAGACACAGCACTTCTAACTGCTACACCCACAGACACAGCACACGTCTAACTTCTACACCCACAGACACAACACACGTCTAACTTCTACACCCACAGACACAGCACACGTCTAACTTCTACACCCACAGACACAACACACGTCTAACTTCTACACCCACAGACACAGCACACGTCTAACTTCTACACCCACAGACACAACACCCACAGACACAACACACGTCTAACTTCTACACCCACAGACACAACACCCACAGACACAACACACGTCTAACTTCTACACCCACAGACACAGCACACGTCTAACTACCACCCCACAGACACAGCACCGTCTAACTTCTACACCCAGACACAACACCCACAGACACAGCACCGTCTAACTTCTACACCACAGACACAGCACCGTCTAACTACCACCCCACAGACACAACACCCACAGACACAACACACGTCTAACTTCTACACCCACAGACACAGCACACGTCTAACTTCTACACCCACAGACACAACACACGTCTAACTTCTACACCCACAGACACAACACCCACAGACACAACACACGTCTAACTTCTACACCCACAGACACAGCACACGTCTAACTTCTACACCCACAGACACAGCACACGTCTAACTTCTACACCCACAGACACAGCACACGTCTAACTTCTACACCCACAGACACAACACACGTCTAACTTCTACACCCACAGACACAGCACACGTCTAACTTCTACACCCACAGACACAACACCCACAGACACAACACACGTCTAACTTCTACACCCACAGACACAGCACACGTCTAACTTCTACACCCACAGACACAGCACACGTCTAACTTCTACACCCACAGACACAGCACACTTCTAACTGCTACACCCACAGACACAACACACTTCTAACTTCTACACCCAGACACAGCACTTCTACACCCACAGACACAGCACTTCTACACCCACAGACACAGCACTTCTACACCCACAGACACAGCACTTCTACACCCACAGACACAGCACACTTCTAACACACTTTTACACAGCTGCTTTTTTTTTACTTTTTGAAGCAGTCGACAGGAGCAAAGCAATGCAACGCAACAACAATACACTTCGGCAACAAGTGACGTAAGCCCATGTAAAGTGCATGGGAAGCGTCTGTCAGAGCAAACAGCAGAGATGTGTGAGGACAGAGCAGCCATATGCACTCTGTATGTGTGTGTGTGTGTGTGTGTGTAAGGGGATTCCCCTAGAAGTGGATGGATTTGTATCTAAACACAACCACTGGTTCATCAGAGCTAGCGGGTGGGTAGATCCATCAGCTAAATAAGATGAGCTAGCTAGCGGGTGGGTAGATCCATCAGCTAAATAAGATGAGCTAGCTAACGGGTGGTAGCGGGTGCATTTTAATAAACAACCAGAAACAGGCTGATTAATGGGCAAGACAACACTCTAATCCTCTACACCAGAACCCATCAGACCTGACCAACAGCACCAGAGTGAACACCAGAAACCATCAGACCTGACCAACAGCACCAGAGTGAACACCAGAAACCATCAGACCTGACCAACAGCACCAGAGTGTGAACACCAGAACCCATCAGACCTGACCAACAGCACCAGAGTGAACACCAGAAACCATCAGACCTGACCAACAGCACCAGAGTTAACACCAGAAACCATCAGACCTGACCAACAGCACCAGAGTCTCCTATGGCTCTACACTGGCCATACTGCAGACCACAGAAACTCGCCCTCTCTCTCTCTCAAACACACACCACACACTCTGATTTCATTACAATGGAAAAGTGCTCCTCATCAGATCAGATCTCTCCTTAAAGACAGAAAGCAACAAGCACAGACCCACACACACACACACACACACACACACACCTGCTCTGGACACTGAAACAAAAAACACACACACACACCTGCTTTGGGCACTGAAACAAGACACACGTGTACACACAAACACGCACACACGCCTGCTCTGGACACTGAAACAACACACACACACACACACACACGCTCACTCTCCCAAAATATAACCGTGAAAACACATGCATGCACACACAATCACACACACACACAGAGTTCAGTTGCCGATACTTACTCTGCATTGAAGCCATTGACGTGTAGAATGCGCATCTGCTTGACAATGGTGCTTTTTCCAGACTCCCCAGCACCTGTAACACACACACACACACACACACACACGTCCATCAGTCCAGCTCATTAACATCAGCCTTCAGTAATGTGAGTGGGCCACTCCAGAACAATCACATCAAGCATGTTGGGCCGCAGCTCAATTCAGTGTTTTTTTGCCGCCTCAGGGAAAACGGTGTTGACAAAGTAGAAAGAAGCAGCACAGAAACACTGCTAATGAAACACTGCTAGAGGAACACTGGAACACAGAAACACAAAAACACTGCTAATGAAACACTGCTACAGAAACACTGCTAATGAAACACTGCTAGAGGAACACTGCTAGAGGAACACTGCTAATGAAACCTTGCTAGAGGAACACTGGAACACAAAAACACTGCTACTGAAACACAGCTAAAACACTGCTAATGAAACACTGCTAGAGGAACACTGCTACTGAAACACAGAAACACTGCTAATAAAACACTGCTAATGAAACACTGCTACTGAATCACTGCTACTGAAACACTGCTACAGAAACACTGCTAATGAAACATTGCTAATGAAACACTGGAACACAGAAACACAAAAACACTGCTACTGAAACACAGAAACACTGCTAATGAAACACTGCTACTGAAACACTGCTACTGGAACACTGCTACTAGAACACTGCTAATGAAACATTGCTACAGTCTTAGATCATTAATTATTCTGTCATAATGACAGTATATCACTCCCCACAGGAAGTAGACTAGCCAACCCACAAGAAGTAAACTAGACTCTCTACCGGAAGTAGACTGGATTCTCCACAGGAAGTAGGCCAGACTCCAATCATGCTCAGGCTAAACGGGCTGAGCTTACCTGCACACCTGTGGCTGACCCGAAGTTGGACCTACAGGTGAAGCTACACACTCACACACAGATAACACACACTCACACACACTCACTATACATTACAGGCTACACACTCTCACACACACACACACACACACACACACAATCACTATGAACTACAGGCTAAACACTCTCTTTAACTCATACACACACTATGAACTAGAGGCTACACACTCTTTCACACACACACAATCACTGAGAGCTGAAAGGCCAGAACTCTCTCTCTCTCTCACTCACTCACACACAAACACACACACACACACACAATCACTAAGAGCTAAAGGCAAAACCCTCTCTCTCTCTCTCTCTCTCTCTCGCGCTCTCTCTCACACACACACACAAACACTCACACTTTCTCTCTCTCTCCCACACACACACACACTGACTAGGAGTTACATGCTACAATTTCTCTCTCTCTCTCTCTCATTCATTCACACACACAATATCATTGTGGACTACAGGCTACAGTCACTCACACACACACACAAACACTAGGAGCAGTGGAGGCTGGTGGTATTTTTTTTTTAGTCTAGCAGAAGCAGTTGAAATTATGCCCCCCCCCCCCACACACACACACACACACACACACGGAAACGAACATTATGCCTAACACACCTGCCAAAGTTGTTGAGGTTGAATGTATGAGACACATGATGACATTGAACTGTCTGCAGTGGCATAAGCAAAAGCTATGTTGTGTGATCAGTCAGAGAGCTCAGAGTAATTTGTTGAGAAATCAAGACCCGTTTACCACCATCTCAAAGTACACCCACAATAGGGGTGTAGTAGGCCTAAGACTGGACAAGACAGTAAACAAGGTTTATGTATTATTATTATTATTATTATTATTATTATTGTAAGTTTGCATATTTTTGTTAAGACATATTGCTTGCAGAGACTAGGCTATCGTCCTGCCCCCAAAAAAGAGCATCTCCACTTTAGCACTAATTAGTGACTAGGTAAGTTTTTGCAGTGTATTAATGCCAAGTTGTTGATGTCCACAACATCTTGAAACAACAACCTTCCAATATTCTAAGCTACTAATTATGCCCCATTAGCAATGTCAAATTCAGTAGCCTAGTAAGAGACACATTCTTGCCTCTGGGATACATTAAGAAATTATACCATGACTGCTGCTCTGGCATTGACCAACCAGTTTGTTTCGGTCACTGCCTTCCATCTCTACAAAAGTAAAAATCCACTTGGCATTTGCCTCCTGATACATTGAAGAATCCTAGTTTTTTTTTTTTTTAAAATCAATCAGTGTCTATTTCGTTTTTAAATGGTAGTTGAAATTTACCTTCAAGCAGATTGTTCTGAATTCGTCCCCTTAGAATTATAGGGTTCTATCTACGTCTATCTAAGAAACACCTCACCTCATCTTCTCATCCTCACCTTCTCATCCTCACCTCATCTTCACCTCATCTTCTTAAGGTGTCACAGAATAAGAATATGTCAATAACTCAATTTTGACAAAAATGTCAGATAGAACCTTATAATTCTAAGGGGACAAATTGTCTTTGACAAAGTTCAGGATTTAAAATGGGAAGCCAAGACGTTATAACACATCCATACATCCATAACATAGGCTAATGTTATAACACATCAGTGAACTTACAGGACAGCTACGTTGAGAAGCTGCACTTTCTAATGCATAGTCTACATGGAACAAGTTTATCCTTACCGTTGCACCCACGATCTGTGTTAATTTCACAGGAAGTCACTTGGTCTCCCCTCTGCATTCACTCATAGGTCCTCATTTCAAAAACTGTAAAGCCTCTAAGTTTGGTCGTCTTGATGTTCATCGCCTGGAAACTTTCGTCAAATCCATCTTGCTAGGACTTAGCGAGTCATGCGTTAGCTGACTGGTGGGAGACCCTAGCTGATGTTAGAAAACACAGAGCTACACACAATAATCTAAATAAAAGCGTTCTCCCCACACAGAAGAAAATCTGATGTACCTTACAAAATGAATGTAAAAACAAACTATCGCGAATGAATTACAATTTATAATGAAACTCTATTGAGGTCACTGAAGGCAACTGAAAAGTGATGGCAAGCTAATGGAGACAGTGATTGGCCAGAGTGTTAGCGTCAATCATATTCAACGGTAGGAAGTGTGAAATTCTGCCCAATCGGTCACTGCTTCACGGGTGGGACTTATCTGCCATAAGAATCAATTGAAACGGAAAAAAATCCACGAGCCGCCTGGGGTTTCATAACCTGACTCTCGCCAGATGAATTTCGTTCTGCCTAGCTCCACTCATCCATCTGGGATCAATCCATTGAAGTGTTGCTTCAGAAGGCTGGGCCTAATCAAAAAATGCTTGCATATGATTGGATAAGCCACTTGTCCGTCATCTATTGACATGCTACTTCAACCACTCACATCGAAGCCAACCCGTGACGCTGATAACAGTCTCACAGTCGCTCCTACGCTATGTCACTTCTATGAAACTCCCGCCCTGCGTCCTGATTGGCTCTACCATCAGTGTTTCCCATACATTAACTAATCTGTGGCGGGGCGCCACGAAATAAAAATCGGCCGCCACAGATTAATATTCTGTTTAATTTAATTTAATTTAAATATAAGGTCAAATCCTTTCATTGCAATTGTTGAAGGATTGTTGTTGCCACATAGAAGCATTGCATAGAAGACGTCTGGCTAAATTGCTATTAAATCCGGCAGCATGCATTGACCATGCTGCGCAAAATTTGTTCAAAACTGCTGCATTGAAGTTAACTCTGCTAAGGACTTATCACAACATAGTAGGCTACATTGAAGAGACTAAATTAAGTTAAGTTATGCAATCAAGAAGTATCTCAAAGCTAACATTAGAATACTGTTTGGATGTCGAATTTAGCATGCCTTGCCTACTTACAGCTGCTTGTCAATTTCATTGAAGGGCTCATTTTAATGACTCGACACTGAATGTTTACAAAATCCCGATGTAAATGGAAAGTGTTTCAAAAAAATTCAAAAGTGCTTGTCCCAAGGAGAAATCATTGAACCTTTATTTTAACTATGTAGAAAGCGTTATAAATTGCACACATCAGCAGCCTTTCAACTGTGTTACAATTGCAAGGGTTCCCTCAAACGTCTTAAAATGACAGGCACTCAATTAGACCTATCCACTACCAAGACGATCTTAGGACCACCGCTCCCCCCCCCGAATCCAATTCTGTGGGAAACACTGACCATACAATCTCATGCTGAAATCACTCTAAACGGAAGAGGTCCCAGATGGATGTGAGTGAATCTAGGCGGAGCTAAGCGGAACGAAATTCATCTGGCTAGAGTCAGGTTAGGGGTTTCACTCGATTTACATTGAAGTCAATGGGGAAAGATATCTATGGTAGTGAAGCAAAACGAAAAGTTGGTGAAGCAGTCTGATTCACTGGAATTCTCTGTTCCACCGCGGGTGCGATGGCGCTGTTGTCACTCACAGAACTGATTTCAGGAAAACAGCTTGTGTCAGTGACTGTATTTCTGTTTCAAAGGAGTAAAATTGGGATTATTGTAAGATTTTTTTTGTGTTTTGTTTTTTACTTTTTTTTGGTGAAGCACTGCTTCACCTATAGTCTTATAGAACCCTCCTCTGACTAGGAGATACATGCTACATAGTATATTATACGCAATAAATAATAATGGGTATCAAATAATATATATAATAGCAGGCTATTTCAAACAAACAAAATAAACTAACAATTCTGTCTAAAACAACAAACCGCCACACTGGCACTGTGTCCATATATTAATTAAACAAATTATTAACTAGACTATTTTGCACTGTCTCTCTCAGTAAAATCTGATGGGGCAACAAAACATAATCCCACGTGACCCTACTGTAGAAACCTTTGTAAGTGGTGTGGCCCCTTTAAGAGTTTAGAAGGAGCGACCACCTAGCGATCAAAACCGGCCGCCACACAATAATGTTAACCCCAACTAGCACGAAGTACAGAGCTACGCTAACACACCAGCGACGCACAACAACAACTAGGCTACACTCATGCTACACTAACACACCAGCGACGCACAACAACAACTAGATGCTAGTATAAGTATCGGGTCATCACTAACTATGAGCTACAGACTATACTAACACACACACACGCACACACACACACGCACACACATTAAAATATACATGCTATACTCTCGCTCACATACACCGAATCACTATGAGCTACAGACTATACTAACACACACACACACACATTAAATTGCTTCACCACAATGCTTCACCACAGTTAATCACTTGTAACACACACTTGACACAGTCACACATACACACTCACACACAGTCATATGTGAGACATATATTCAGATCTCGCTTACTATACACACACAGAGAGTCTCACACACACACCACACTCATTGCAGACAGTTACAAACACAAACACATACACTTACTGCAGAGAGTTACAAACACAAACACACACACACACCACTTATTGTAGACAGTTACAAACACACACACCACACTTATTGCAGATAGACACAAACACACACCACACTTATTGCAGATAGACACACACACACACACACACCACTGTGGAGACTGGAGACAGAAGTGGTTGGAGTCATGTCTCATATAGGTATCTCTCTAGAGATACCTATAGAGATCTCTCTCTCTTCTCAGCTTCTGTGTAAGTGTGTGTGTGTGTGTAAGTGTGTATGGCGCAGCAAGAGGTGGGGGGGGGGGGTTCTCTCTTCTCAGCTTCTACGCCAGAGCTGTGGCTGGAAAGGTCGCTAACACGTGGGGCAGCCGTGGCCTACTGGTTAGCACTTCGGACCTGTAACCGGAGGGTTGCCGGTTTGAACCCCGACCAGTAGGCACGGCTGAAGTGCCCTTGAGCAAGGCACCTAACCCCTCACTGCTCCCGGCGGCCGCTGTAGCAGGCAGCTCACTGTGCCGATTAGTGTGTGCTTCACACCTCACTGTGTGTTTACTGTGTGCTGAGTGTGTTTCACTAATTCACGGATTGGGATAAATGCAGAGACCAAATTTCCCTCACGGGATCAAAAGAGTATATATACTTATAACGCCGGAGAGGTCGCTAACGCTAACGGCAGAGCTGTGGCTGGAGAGGTCGCTAACGCTAACGCCAGAGCTGTGGCTGGAGAATAAATATTCTTCAAATCTCCCCTTGTGACCAACGCAGCACAAATGGGGAGATTTTAAGAATATTAAGTCAGCCCACAACGCAGCCGAGTCCGGCCCGCAACACAGCCTATGGACACAGTCCGGCCCGCAACACAGCCACATCCCGGCGGCATCAGGGCCAAGACTGTCGGCCCTCCGGGTGCCCCTACATCCAAAGCTCTTTGCCCCTGGGGTAGCTGGAACACCCAGTGGGGCAGGAAGGGCCACTGAGCAGCTAATGTGTGCTGCTGAACTCAGTCCACACACACACACACACTACAGCACACACACTACAACACACACACACACACACACACACACAGCACACACACACACACACACACACTACAGCACACACACACACTACAGCACACACACACTACAGCACACACACACTACAGCACACACACACACTACAACACACACACACACACTACAGCACACACACACACACACTACAGCACACACACACACACACTAGCACACACACACACACACACACACACTACAGCACACACACACACACTACCCACACACACACACACACACTAGCACACACACACACTACAGCACACACACACACATACAGCACACACACACACACACAACAACACACACTCACAGCACACACACACACACATACACACACACACACACACACACACTACACACACACACACACACACTACAACACACACACAGCCACTACAACACACACACGCACACACTACAACACACACACACACACACGCACACTACAACACACACACAGCCACTACAAACACACACACGCACACACTACAACACACACACACACACACACACGACACTACAACACACACACACAGCCACTACAACACACACACACACACACGCACACTACAACACACACACAGCCACTACAACACACACACACGCGACACTACAAACACACACACACACACACACGCACACTACAACACACACACACAGCCACTACAACACACACACGCACACACTACAACACACACACACACACACACACACACAACACACACACTACAACACACACACACACACTACAACACACACACACTACACACACACACACACTACAGCACACACACGCACACTACAACACACACACACAGCCACTACAACAACACACACACACACACACACACACTACAACATCACCCACACACATAACAACACACACACTACAACATACCCACACACAACCCACACACATTACAACTCACACACTAAAAACACACACACACACCTATAGTGAGACTAGCTTATAGGTTTTACCCTACCATTCCATAACCCTCCCACAAATTACAAACACAGGCACCACAATCACACAAAAACAAGCAAGCAAACACACAAACACACACACACACAGTAGTAATGGGCAGCTCAGTCTTGCTTCCTGTCCGACAGACTGGGCATGTTAGCACACGGTCCCACATGATACTTCCTCTAGATGGACAACCAGAGGGACACCTTTCCCCTCACACACACACCTAAACCAAACCTCTCAATAGGCCTAGCCCCGTGTGTGCACGTGCCACCTACCGAGCAGGAGCAGCCGGTGAGTGGCCCTGTAGATCTGCTTGTCTTTCTGCAGCTGCTTCTCGATCTTCTTGTTGGCCTCGCGCTGGGCCTTCTCCTCGTTCCGCTGGTCCTCGGTTTTGCTGTTCCCCAGGCAGCCCATCTTACCGGCGCCCCCGACGAGCTAAGGGGAGAGGGATTCGGCGAGGAGAGCGCGGAAGAACCCTAAATCCCGAGACAGGCCCTGGAGGAAAGCCGTGTGTTTAAGAATGGTGACATTGATATCGTCCCATGGACATGCACTGAAAGTGAAGCCCAGCCCCCTTTCCCAGAACCTAGCCGTTAGCTTGTGGTGTTGATCTGCGCGAGCAGAGTGAATCTGGAGCCGTTAGCTTGCAGTGTGTCTACGCGAGCAGAGTTGAACCTGGAGGGTCGCGAAGCTGGTGACAGCCCCTGGGCCTTCGCCTCGTTATGCTCTCAAAGCCGAAACTATGTCATCAAAATCCGTCTAAAGCCCAAGCGGTGTCCCCGTTAGCGCGCATAAGGGCTCGTCTTCTGGGTTTCCCACGACGCCTTCATGAAGAACGCAAATGCAAACACGATCTAAAGGTTTTCCTTTAGAAAATTCATACTAGATTTCCGAAATATAAGTGCGTCTGGCTGTACACTCTGTTGATAACCAGAGGCTCCTATTTGTGTTTCGGGGTCTCTAAAACCCAATCCGTCCTCCTGCACCAAAACAACCGAAAGGGACTGATTGAGCTGGAAATTAAAATAATAAATATTTCCACTAAAATGACGGCACAAGAATCATAACGCTGCTCCCGGGTAGTGGAGAAGCTCCTAAATCCGTTTGAGGCGCGATCACAGGTTATTTTCGGTCCTTTCTGGCAAAATGTTCTTTCCCTCCTCTTCTGATGTGAGCCGCTGCTTTTGGGGGTTCCAGCTCACAGAAGGCCCTGAATCTGGATCTCCTTCGTCTTTCTCGCCCCGACTGTCATCTGCCGTCTTCCGCACACCTGGCCGCCCGTTGGACGCCAATTACGATCCTTATGCTCGTTTCCTTAGTTTGTTTGTCTCCCTCGGTTAAGGTCGACGAGTAAAAATCCTTCGATATTTAGATGGCAGGTAGGTCGCTGTCAGCCTAGCTTTGTATTCCTGTCGAACTCGGCGGAGGATCTACATGTGCATGAAGATTCATGAAGAACTGCCCGATCAGAGCGGCTCATCCGCCGATGACAGCAGATTCCTCACGTGCGGGTCGAGCTCGTGTCTGAAGAGAGGCGGATAGGTGCTTTTCTGCGGTGTATTTCGCGTATTTTCTCCGCTTTTCTCAGTGAATTGGACATTAAACAGATAGCTCGAGATGGGTGGGGTAACGAGCTCCGCTGAACCCTGGGAAGGAGCTCGTCTGGTCACATGACAGGCCTGCGCGTCACCGGCCGCGCTGCGCGCTCCAGCGGGGGAACGGCGCCCTCTTCAAACGGATCCGCGCACAGACTGAAGTTAAACAGCCACCACGCAGGTCCATAGACTCCCTCAACTGTGTGCACAACTCATTTTCAAAGACTGCGCTGTGGCGTTTCATCTCCATGGAGTCAAAGGCTATTACACTGGACTGGAGCCATATTGGTTATGTTATGAGCACAGATTACATGAGTGTTAACTGATTCAACTGATTCTGATGCAACATCACTAATGTGTGTTGCACCAGCGATCCTGGTTAACAGTAAGTTCTGTTCTGTAGCTGTATCTGTAATGAATAATCATGAAAATACACTTGATAATCAACCAACACCATCAGTCCAGTTCTAACATTCCCCTCTGGATGAATAAAGTATCTCTATCTATCTATCTATCTATCTATCTATCTATCTATCTATAGTTTACCCATCTCCCTCAGTCAAAACAGGCCTGGCAGAGCATTGTGTTTGTGTGTGTGTGTGTGTGCAGTGTAGGTGAGTGGTTGTGTGTGTGTGCAGTGTAGGTGAGCGGTTGTGTGTGTGTGTGTACAATCATGGTAGTAGTGTGTGTGTGGGTTTGTGTGCAGTCTGAGTGAATGTATGTGTGTGTGTGTGTACAATCATGTGTGTGTGGGTTTGTGTGCAGTCTGAGTGAATGTAGAGGTGTGTGTGTGTGTGTGCATGGTCTGAATGTAATGTACAGTAGGCTGTGTACAGTCTGGGTTGAGTGTGTGTAGATAGATCAGTACTTTATTCATCTCGAGGAACATTTTAGGCATCAAGTATCTTATACAACCATAACACAACAAACACACATATGCACATATATCCCACAAACATAAAAATCACTCACAGATTTTTAAAAATGTAAAGAGTTGAACATTTGTGAAGGTCTGGTATGGACTGACCATGGGATGCATTGACCATGATAAGGTGCTATGGTAAAGTGTGTGTGACCATGATAAGGTGCTATGGTAGAGTGTGTGCAATGGTGGTAGTGCAAAAGTGGTAGTGCAAAAGTGAACAATGCAGGGATTACACAGTGCAATAGCTTTGCTTATTATTACATATTAACTATGACTATGAAACTATGTGTGTGTGTGTGTGTGTGTGTGTGTGTGTGTGTGTGTGTGTGAAGTGAGTAGTGTGTGTGTGTGTGTGTGTGTGTGTGTGTGTGTGTGTGTGTGTGTGTGTGACAGTGTTGTACTCATGTCCAGTCATGAGCTAAATTTAGAGACTCGTGACTTGACTTGGACTTGAGCACTGAATGACTTGGACTCGGACTCGTACATTCGGACCATGCAGACTCGGAAATTGAGACGAGGACTCATTAGGGTATAATATGTCATTAGAATATTATTTGGTATATGATTTTAATATCTAAATTATTCTCAATAATATTCATATATATCAATAAATTATTCAGTATTAATATTAGTGCAATGGAATGTTACTGCTTCATGTCATACATCACACATCATGTCATGTTCCTACAATAACGGATGTTAACTTTAACGGTGCCAAATGCCTGGAGATATGAATGCTTCGAAGGTTGTTTGTTTTGCATTTAATAGTGACTCGACTTAGACTTGACTCAGATGAGTTGTGTACTCGACTCAGAATTTTTTTTTTTAATGACTTGGACTTGACTCAGACTTGAACACTGAAGACTCGAACCTGGACTCGGACTCGAGGCATAGTGACTTGACTACAAGACTGGTGTGTGAAGCCTGTGTGAGTGTAATGTGTGTGTGTGTGTGTCTCACTCCCTCACTCATTTACACTAATATGGACACTAACTCACAGTCACTGACTTAACTTAAGCTTAATTTATGTTTCTGCATAGAATCGATGGCGTAGCTCTGCAGAGACCTTTGTGTGTGTGTGTGTGTGTGTGGAGTCAGGGTGACTGTAATGTGTGTGTTGTGTTTCTGCATAGAATCGATGGCGTAGCTCTGCAGTGTGTAATAGAGCCGGGCTGTGATTGGTCAACTCCCCCTTTGTGTTTGTGTAGCAGGGTTAATTATGCTTCCCTGAATTCCCCCATCGTTTCTACAAGTTCTATTGTAGTTTCCCACGCCTCTGAGGTACAGTAGGTTGTAGGGGGGTGTGGCTTGGGTGTGGCAGGGGTTGGTTCCCACGCTGAAGACCCCTTAAGTGTTCATGCAGCCCCCTCCTCTGCCTCTTTTGCTACTGTCCTGAGGTATGTGGAGTCGTGCATACAATACATCATATCTTTTATATACTTGTATTGTGCATTTTTCACATAGAACTGTTTTCTGGTGTTGCACAACTTATATACGAGTTATGTTTGTTTAACCTCTGTTACACTTAGCCACTATGCTCAGGAGTCGACTGTGGGTAGTAGCAACATGCTAACAGGAGCTATGCAAATAAACAGTGTGTGTTGTTGTGTGTGTGTGTGTGTTGTTGTGTGTGGGTGTGTTGTAGTTGCTAACAGGAGCTATGCAAATAAACAGACATATTTTTGATTACATTGACGGTGATTGTATGGTTACTATTTGTCAGTTACGTTTTGAAATCAGCATGCAAGCAGTACTTTGTGGACAGTTGTGTGAGGTTTGATTGCTAACATTAGCCTAACTGGCTGTCAGACACCTCGCAAATAACCTCAGACTTGTTTTCTGGTTACAGTAGGTCATTGGAATTTCTTAATAACTTTTATAAAATCTAAGCAAGAAAAGGCCAAACAAATAACAATAATATTTTAACACGGCAGACTCCAAACAGACTACATTACCCAGAAACATGGTGTAGCTTGAGACAGCAGACTACGTTACCCAGAAACATGCTATAGACTGAGGCTGCAGACTACGTTACCCAGAAACATGCTATAGACTGAGGCTGCAGACTACGTTACCCAGAAACACGCTATAGACTGAGGCTGCAGACTACGTTACCCAGAAACATGCTATAGACTGAGGCTGCAGATTACGTTACCCACAGGGTGCGATTTGTGTAAAAACCAGAGGGGGGGATGATTTTGAATAAGTTTGTAACACCCGCCCCCAAAAAAAAAAATTCATACGATTCATAGCCTAGTAATGTCACATGTTTATTACCGGGCCATAAAGCAGTTTTAATAGTGACATAGTTCAAATGTCAAAGATGCTGGGTTTTTTTTCATAGTCCAGTATTTCTTTCGAAATTTAAATGAAGTTGTATGGACTGGACTATGTTTTTTTTTAAAAAAGCTAATTTAAATTAGAATTTCCAGAGCGTGTTACAACACACTCAGCAATCGACTCCTACGGACTTTCCCCTGAAGATGGCAGCAAAGATGGCAGCAAAGATGGCAAAATTTCCGGAAAGGTACTGGCTTGATGAAATTCATTCTGGACTCTCTATCCGACCACATAAAGAGCTCGGGATACTTCGGTTTGGCTTTAGGGACCCTCTACTCACTACCACGTAAGTGTAATGTTGTTTGGAACTGTAGAAGAGGTATAAAAATAGCGTTTTGTAGCAGCGAAATTGATATGCCCCGCTCACTTCTAGGCTACGAGAATCGAACTTTCTCAAAACACATCCGAATGACATGATTTTGATGTCAACTCAACGTATGTACCCCCAATCATCCGTAAATCGATCTAAAGTGCATTTTACTCCGGATAATTCCTTTAAATTACACCCTCCTCTCCCTAGGTGTAGGTCCGTCGTATAGGTGAATTGTTAACATGGGTTTCTCATTTAAATTGTGGGGATGTTAAATTTAACAAAGTATAGGTCGAGAAGAGTTACATACGCGACCGATTACACACATTTAATTTAGCTAGGCTACTTGAGCAGTGCTTGAAAGTCGTTTGTATTCACTGGAAATCATATGGACCTAGCAGTAGCCTACAAATAGGCTACCAAACATCTACCTATTATTAACACACAAAGCACATTTCATTGCTGTGGATTGATCTGTTATCAGAGATTTCATTAGCCATAGGCCTACTTGAAAGAGTGTTAACGTTACCGTTACCTTCACTAGATGTGGCTTTATCATACAACATTAGTGAACGTTAGGCTACCCAGAACACTGAGCAGTTTTTCCCCCCTGCGCCTGCCTTTACTAACATGCTTCCCCCTGCGCCTGCCTTTACTAACATGCTTCCCCCTGCGCCTGCCTTTACTAACATGCAAGTCCACCATCCTTCCTCCCCCTTCTCGTTCCGTGAACCTCTGGCGTTGTGAGTTAAGACTTTTTTTTAACTGTTCCTGTGGTGTTGAGCAAAGTACTTTACAAAGTACTTTACAGCTCTATAGACTCCACATATCCAGCTCTTTAGTGCACATATACAGCTCTTTAGTGCACATATACAGCTCTATAGACTCCACATATACAGCTCTATAGTGCACATATACAGCTCTTTAGTGCACATATACAGCTCTATAGACTCCACATATACAGCTCTTTAGACTCCACATATACAGCTCTTTAGTGCACATATACAGCTCTATAGACTCCACATATACAGCTCTTTAGACTCCACATATACAGCTCTTTAGTGCACATATACAGTTCTATAGACTCCACATATACAGCTCTATAGACTCCACATATACAGCTCTATAGACTCCACATATACAGCTCTTTAGACTCCACATATACACCTCTTTAGTGCACATATACAGCTCTATAGACTCCACATATACAGCTCTTTAGTGCACATATACAGCTCTATAGACTCCACATGTACAGCTCTATAGTGCACATATACAGCTCTATAGACTCCACATATACAGCTCTATAGACTCCCACACAGCTCTTTTAGTGCACATATACAGCTCTATAGACTCCACACAGCTCTTTAGTGCACATATACAGCTCTTTAGTGCACATATACAGCTCTATAGACTCCACACAGCTCTTTAGTGCACATATACAGCTCTTTAGTGCACATATACAGCTCTATAGACTCCACGTATACAGCTCTATAGACTCCACATATACAGCTCTTTAGTGCACATATACAGCTCTATAGACTCCACATATACAGCTCTTTAGTGCACATATACAGCTCTATAGACTCCACATGTACAGCTCTATAGTGCACATATACAGCTCTATAGACTCCACATATACAGCTCTATAGACTCCACACAGCTCTTTAGTGCACATATACAGCTCTATAGACTCCACACAGCTCTTTAGTGCACATATACAGCTCTTTAGTGCACATATACAGCTCTATAGACTCCACACAGCTCTTTAGTGCACATATACAGCTCTATAGACTCCACACAGCTCTTTAGTGCACATATACAGCTCTATAGACTCCACATATACAGCTCTATAGACTCCACATATACAGCTCTTTAGTGCACATATACAGCTCTTTAGTGCACATATACAGCTCTATAGACTCCACACAGCTCTTTAGTGCACATATACAGCTCTTTAGTGCACATATACAGCTCTATAGACTCCACATATACAGCTCTATAGACTCCACATATACAGCTCTATAGTGCACATATACAGCTCTATAGACTCCACATATACAGCTCTATAGTGCACATATACAGCTCTTTAGTGCACACATACAGCTCTTTAGTGCACATATACAGCTCTTTAGTGCACATATACAGCTCTATAGTGCACATATACAGCTCTATAGACTCCACATATACAGCTCTATAGACTCCACATATACAGCTCTTTAGTGCACATATCCAGCTCTTTAGTGCACATATACAGCTCTATAGTGCACATATACAGCTCTATAGACTCCACACAGCTCTTTAGTGCACATATACAGCTCTTTAGTGCACATATACAGCTCTATAGACTCCACACAGCTCTTTAGTGCACATATACAGCTCTTTAGTGCACATATACAGCTCTTTAGTGCACATATACAGCTCTATAGACTCCACATATACAGCTCTATAGACTCCACATATACAGCTCTTTAGTGCACATATACAGCTCTTTAGTGCACATATACAGCTCTATAGACTCCACATATACAGCTCTATAGACTCCACATATACAGCTCTATAGACTCCACATATACAGCTCTTTAGTGCACATATACAGCTCTTTAGTGCACATATACAGCTCTATAGACTCCACATATACAGCTCTATAGACTCCACATATACAGCTCTATAGACTCCACATATACAGCTCTTTAGTGCACATATACAGCTCTTTAGTGCACATATACAGCTCTATAGACTCCACATATACAGTTCTATAGACTCCACACAGCTCTTTAGTGCACATATACAGCTCTATAGACTCCACATTTACAGCTCTATAGACTCCACACAGCTCTTTAGTGCACATATACAGCTCTATAGACTCCACACAGCTCTATTGTTTTTGATGAAAATATGGAATTTACAGAGGGAAGGAAAGTATTAGCAGAGTCTGCTGGAAGAGCTTTAGGTTCTGTGTTGAGTAAAATGAAATTATGTACAGATCTTGGTTTTTCTACTTTTACAACTGTATAAATCTTTGGTTGACTCTGTTTTGTTTTACGCTGCTGGAGTTTGGGGCTTTGAAGAGGTTCTTGACTGTAACTCTGTTCATAACCGTGCTTTAAGGTGTTTTCTTGGTGTGCATAAATACGCAGCAAAGGTAGCGGTTAATAGGGATGCAGGATGGGATCCATGTATTGTAAAACAAAGGTGTGAAATGGTGCGATTGTGGAACCGCCTTGTCAGTCTCCCAGAGGAAAGGCTAACTAGAAAAAAAATTAATTGGGATAGAGCAAAGCATTACCCCTGGTCTGGAGAGGTTTCAATAATGTCTTCGTCTGACTTGCATATAATGTACCAAAATAATTTGCAATGTAATATAAATGTTGTCAGACAAAGACTGTCAAGTACATATGTAGACCAGTAGAAACAGGACATATGGAAGAAGCCAAAACTTAGAAATTATGTTCAATTTAAGAATGATTTTGTAGCAGAACCTTATATTTTCCTTAATCTAAAGAGAAGGCAGAGGTCCCTCTGTGCTCAATTGAGAACTAGTACCTTACCTCTGGCAGTGGAAGTGGGTCGATTTAAAGGTACACCTGAACACTTACGTTTGTGTGAATTCTGTGATCTTAAGGTTGTGGAAAATGAATTTCATTTAGTTTTTTATTGTCCTTTATACTGTGACTTAAGGAACTCTCTTTTTGCAGATATATTTTGCAAATATGAAGGGGAGATTTTATGCTGGCTGTTTGAAAATGATGTTTTTGCTTTGGCAAAGTTTATAGAAAAGGCCTGGTCTCTGCGGCAAAGTATTTTGTATCCCATATGACAAGCCATCTCTATGTGTATGTATCCTTATTTTTAGTGGTTTAGCTATGTTATGTTATGTTGGGTTCTGTGTTACGTCACGTGGTTATCTGGAGATAACAGTGAAATTATTACTGCAGTGTCTAATAAGCCCATGAGGGCTGGGCACTATGGTGTTTGATAAACAAATCAATCAATCAATCAATCAGTCAATCAATCAATCATTGATTGAATGTGCTATAGGCCTAGGCTACATTTAGGCTCCATTTTGCACTTTTGAATGTGCTATAGATAGGCTACATCTAGGCTACATTTTGCACTTCATTGATTGAATGTGCTATAGGCCTAGGCTACATTTAGGCTACATTTTGCACTTTATTGATTGAATGTGCTATAGGCCTAAGCTACATTTAGGCTACATTTTGCACTTCATTGATTGAATGTGCTATAGGCCTAAGCTACATTTAGGCTACATTTTGCACTTCATTGATTGAATGTGCTATAGGCCTAGGCTACATTTAGGCTACATTTTGCACTTCATTGATTGAATGTGCTATAGGCCTATAGGCTACATTTTGCACTTCATTGATTGAATGTGCTATAGGCCTAGGCTACATTTAAGCTACATTTTGCACGTGGACTTACATTTTGCATGTGGACACGTGCATATTATGAAAAGTTCCTTATTTTTTACTGAATTCAAAGATAATGAATATAGGATATGTGTAATACTAGTGTAGCCTGATGATTATGAATATAGCAAGGGATTAGAACCAGAGGGGCGTCAGCTAAGTGACATTGAGATACATCAAAAGAAAATCATTTTAAAAGCAATTTTAGAGTTATTGGTGAAAAACCAAAGGACTTAACACTGAACACAATGAACCAATTTTTGGTGTAAAGTTTATGAAATGTCACTTACGTCCCTTTGGTTCAAAGCCCTCGATAGGCTATATGGAATACTTTATAATGATTGGCTACATACTTTATAATGTGTGTAGCCTAAGGATAATGAACATATAGAATACTCTATAATGTGTGTAGCCTAATTATAAGAATATATATGGAATATTTTATAATGATAGGCTATATACTTTATAATGTGTGTAGCCTAATGATAAGAATGTATATGGAATACTTTATAATGTGTGTCACCTAATCATAATGAACATATAGAATACTCTATAATGTGTGTAGCCTAATGATGATGAACATATAGAATACTCTATAATGTGTGTCGCCTAATGATATGAATATGGAATACTCTATAATGTGTGTGTCACCTAATGATGATGAACATATGGAGTATGTTATAATGTGTGTAGCCTAGTTATAAGGAATATAGGCTATACAGAATACTTTATAATGTGTGTAACCTAATGATGAAGAATATATATCATGTAGTACTTACACCCTAACACTAACACTTACAACTTGAGTATTATGGAAAAGCTGACCTGCTCGGACACAAACACACAACCTCGGACTCACACACACACAACCTCGGACACAAACACACAACCTCGGACTCACACAAGCAATCTGGGACTCACACACACAACCTCAGACTCACACAACATGGGAGGCAGCTGTGCTAAGCACTGAATAGCACTGTCTACATGTGCACACACACACAGACACACACACACAGATACTGTTGTCACCAGCACAGCACTGTCTACACACACACACACACACACACACACACACACAGGTGCTACCACTGTCACCAGCACAGCACTGTCCACAGGCTACGTTACACACTCCCAGGAACTAACAGAACTAACATTCCCAGGAGCTAATGTTACACACTAGTCGGAACTTACAGACTCTAAGAAACTAACAGGACACACTCCCAGGAACTAACAGGACTATATTAAACACTTTCAGGAACTATTGTTACTCTCGGGAACCAGGGTACCACTACACACCCTCAGGAACTAACAGGGTACTGCTACCCTCAGGAACTAACAGGGTACTGCTACACACCCTCAGGAACTAACAGGGTACTGCTACCCTCAGGAACTAACAGGGTACCGCTACACACCCTCAGGAACTAACAGGGTACCGCTACACACCCTCAGGAACTAACAGGGTACTGCTACCCTCAGGTACCCCTACCCTCAGGAACTAACAGGGTACTGCTACATACCCTCAGGAACTAACAGGGTACTGCTACCCTGAGGAACTAACAGGGTACTGCTACCCTCAGGAACTAACAGGGTACCGCTACACACGCTCAGGAACTAACAGGGTACCGCTACACACCCTCAGGAACTAACAGGGTACTGCTACACATCCTCAGGAACTAGCAGGAGCACTAGAATGCGAAACACCAGACGAACCTATTTAATGAGACACACGGATAGTGCGCTGCTTACCTAAGAGCAGGAGCCGGTGTGTTTGCAAGTACTCTCTCTTCACAGCTTTCAAACTGTTATCTATATTCCGACTCCTCTTTTTCCCTTTCAAACTGTTATCTATATTCCGACTCCTCTTTTTCCCTTTCAAACTGTTATCTATATTCCGACTCCTCTTTGTTATCTATATTCTGACTCCTTTTTGTTATCTATATTCCGACTCCTCTTTTTCCCTTTCAAACTGTTATCTATATTCTGACTCCTTTTTGTTATCTATATTCCGACTCCTCTTTTTCCCTTTCAAACTGTTATCTATATTCCGACTCCTCTTTGTTATCTATATTCCGACTCCTCTTTGTTATCTATATTTCCTCTTTTTCCCGACGGATCCGCTGCTTTCTCCTCCAGACGCAGGCACTCGCGTCTGTCTGTCCGGATTCCCCATCCAACGCGGCGTTAGCACCCGAGCACATGGTGGAGGCTAGCCTGGGTTTTCCCATGCTGCCTTGAGATGAGGTCTGACGTTAGCCAGGCTAGGTGGAGGCTATCGCGCACTGGGATGCTAGTAATCAGTAAGTAAAGTAAAGTATACTTTATTGTCCCCAAGGGGAAATTTGTCTTGGGCTTCACGATCACTGCATCACACCTAAAGATATACACAACTCATACATAGCCAATTTAAAAGAAAAAAAAAAACCGTAACACATACAGCCCCACACCACCACAGTTACAACAAAAAACAACTCAGTCAGAGCTGACACCATACAGCCTCAATCTTCTCAGAAAATACATCCTCTGCTGGAGCTTAGAACAGAGACTTTCTATATGGACATGCCATGTGAGTGAGCAGTCCATAAAAACACCAAGGTATTTAGAAGAGACCTGACGTATGGGAGTGTTATGGATGCACACTGGACTTGATTCAGAAACTGCTCTGGGGTCAAAGGTCATTTCCTCACTCTTCATTACATTCACAGCTAGATGGTGAGCATCACACCAATCTACAAACTGCTTGATTTCTGAATGGTAAGATGCTGTGTCTTGATCCCTATGTAATAGGCTATATAATCAGGCGTTAGCCAGGCTCAGTGTAGCGCGCACTGGGATCCTAGTAATCAGGCGTTAGGACCGGAGCGCCCGGTGGAGGCTAGCGCGCACTGGGATGCTAGTAATCGGGAGCTGAAGCTATGGCACATCCCCATGACTGCCCGTGAGACCGAGGCTACTTAGTATTCCCATGACAAGTGCAAAAGTCATCTAGAGGAAACAGCATAACATCTGTAATCAGCAGGGACCGGACACTCGGCCGAAAACAGAATCTTGATCAAGACTGGAAAGGGACGGACTCGATCTCAGCCTGGTTTCCTCGCTCAGATAATAAGGCTTTGGCGTCATGTTAGCCGTTCTAAAACGTGAAAAGATGTCAATTGTGATGTCAAAGAAAGCAGAGAATTATCGTAATTTTAATGGAAATGGTGGATATTTGAAATATGGTCCAAATGTGCTTCAAACAAGTGTGGAAATATAGCCGACCTGGTTGAATTTAGCAGAAAAAATATGACCTCATTGACACCAGACACACACCTATGTCTACATTTGAGCTTGAGAGTGGGTCTGGAAAAGCTTCATTGACTTATGACTTCCAGGGGCATAACCTGCAGTGCAATTAAAATTAAATTGGTGCATTAAACTTAAAGTCTTTCTTGTAAACAAAGGTTTTAAATTCAGTTGTTCATTCAATTCCAGAAAATACACATGCATATCTGTTTAACCCTGTCGCCATCAGCGTAGCTATTGGTTGTGGTGAATACACTGCTCAATCTGTCATCATGTAGAGCCCGCCCCATGCCGGATAAGTGATTGTGATTGGTGCTTGGGTTTTTGGAACATTGGGAATGGGTGTCAATAGCCTCCTTGCCAGACTGACCTTAATAGCGAATTCAAATTCGCTAACAGGTTCATCTGGGTTCTACCAGGCTAGAGGAAATACTTCAGATATAAACCAAGTAACTTACCAACAACATTTCCACCTACAACAATATAATACCTGATATAGCGGTAAAACTTAACTACTAAAGTTTCCTGTAAAACTGTTTTTGTCCACTCAAACACATTTTCTATGCTATAAAAAGTACATTCTATATGATAATGCAACTTAATTTAACAGTCTTACTTAAGTGATGTTAACCCAAGAAACAATAATAAACACTACAAATATATTTTTGCAAATATTTAACCTTATACTGATTTAACCTTAACTTTTACAGATGTCCACTCTAACACACATTAACATGGGAAGTATACATATCTAAGAATTGTCAATGAGCAGTTGTCATTAAACATTGTTTTTGTATCTTCTTAGGGATGCAGATTAAACAACAACCAAAAAACATAAATAATGATATTTCAAGAAGGTTCCATTTTAGGCCTGAAATATGTAAGGGATAATACCTGACGAGGTGTCCATTATCAGAAATAAATGGACGACGCGGAGGCGTTGGACGGTTGCTTCCGCGAAGTCCATTTATTTCTGATAATGGACGCATCGAAGGGCATTATCCCGTTTATACCATGGTCACTTACGAAATAAATAAATATGAAATCAATTATTAATACTAAATGAGTTTTAGGCCATAAAATTGTTTTTTCAGCTGTTTCAGCTAGGGATCGACCAATTATCGGCTGGGCCGATTATTAGGGCCGTTATTTAGCATTTTTATAATAATTGGTATCGGTCAATTTTTCCACCGATAAGCCCATACTGAAATGGATAAAGAATGAAATGCGCTACTTTGTCTGTAAAGCGTCTCTCACTCCCTGCATTTGCTACTCTGTGGTCGAGAGCATTGTCCCGCCCACTACACCGTCTGATTTGTTGGTTAGCACGAATGCAGCCAATCAGGATCGAAGACTGAACACAGAGAAAGTTTAGAATTCTCACCGAGGCATATTGTAGACTGGGCTTCAGCTGTACGGAGCTATTTTTCGAAGGTAGGCCTACCTTACATTGCTGAAGTTGCAATGTGAATCACAATCATCTACAGTGAAGTTACAAAAACACACTTTGTAAGCTATTGTCTCTTTGATCCGGATCAATAAGTAGCCTAAAGCACCCACCTCCTTAATTTAGCGAATTCCTGATTGATGCACGTTAGTGATATAGCCTACCGTTTACTAGTTGGACTACAAACTCGGGTGCTGCGCGTCGGGAGTTATTTGCATCCGCCTCGTCAATTAATTGTTACGGGACACCTCGGCGGACGTTAGGCTATCCCTTAGGCCTACATACAAGTCCTAAATTATGCGATAGCGAACGTCAAAAAGTCTAGTTGCTGCTTTTTGACGGACTGTCAGGAAAGACTACAGGCACCCAGGGTCAGCCGTAATTTAATCCGACCTGAACTAAATCGCGTCCTGAGCTGGCTATTACTGTACGTGCCTTTTAGGCTCACAGAAGTGTAGCCTAGCCTACATATGAACACAAATTGCATGCTTAAATAGACTAAGAACTATTTTAAAACTGTTTTGTTAAACTATTCAACCGTAACACTTGCCATCACGCATGCACCTCTTCCTCTCCCTTTCCCTCTCTCGTGTACTCACACACACGATGGCAAAGCATCCTCTTTGTGACAGGTCCCTTACAAGCACATAGCCCATTGTGTATGCCTATGAAAATAATTGCTATCACTCAGCTCTTGGATTAACATGATACACAGGATTTACACTTGTGATGCAAGTTGATACAATTGTGTATCAAAAGAAGAAAGAAAAGTTAGCTTTTCTTTTGAATGAAAATTTTCAGCATATCGCCATAGCCTAGGCTACTATCTACCCCCCTTTTTGACAACTGAAATATCGGTTTTACATATTGGTTATCGGCCTCCTGTTTTGGTAATAATTGATATCGGTATCGGCCCTGAAAAAACCATATCGGTCGATCCCTAGTTTCAGCCATCGCAACGCTGTGGAATGTTGATTGAAAGTCACAGCTGAGCGGACTAACTCAGGCGTTGTCAAGCAACGTCATAATAATTTTATAGGTGTAGTATATCACTTTATATCACAACAACACCCTTTTCAACCTAGACCATGGTATAAGCACTGTTAAAACATACCATCTTTTTCCTACTGGTAATAATCTCAATATGGTTATGGTCTGTATTTAGACCCATAAGGGTCGTGGTTTTCGCCCAGGTGGGCATCACATATGCCGTTGTCCATGTGATAAATGCTGCTGTTCTATGCCATTGTTCCATGTGATAAATGCTACTGTTCTATGCCGTTGTTCCGTGTGATAAATGCTGCTGTCTGTGCCGTTGTTCCCTGGCTGTTCCATGTGATTCTCAAGAAAACACACAAGTTTCTGGTGTATTTTTGTCCCTATTTTGATCTATTCAAACATCCCATTTCTTCATTGATTGTCATCACCATCATATTACTTTATTTACAGTAAGAATACTTTAAAATAGTTCCTCTCAGATGTTCCTCTCAGGTGTTCCTCTCAAGCGTTCCAGTTGCACAGGTGTTCCTCTCAGGTGTTCCTCTCAAGCGTTCCAGTTGCACAGGTGTTCAGGTGTTCCTCACAGGTGTTCTCTCAGGTGTTCCTCACAGGTGTTCTCTCAGGTGTTCAGGTGTTCCTCTCAGGTGTTCTCTTAGGTGTTCAGGTGTTCCTCTCAGGTGTTCTCTCAGGTCGTTTCCACAACAACACAGGTATTAGGGATCTCAGTGCAGGTGACTCCAAACACGCTTTAAACATCTTCACAGGGTCATCAATCCATGTGTTGCATGTCCGTTGTGTTAACAATTATACTTACCCCTTCTAACGTATAGCAATTAGGCTACTTACCCCTTCTAACGTATAACAATTAGGCTACTTACCCCTTCTAACGTATAACAATTAGGCTACTTACCCCTTCTAACATATAGCAATTAGGCTACTTACCCCTTCTAACGTATAACAATTAGGCTACTTACCCCTTCTAACGTATAGGAATTAGTTTACTTACCCCTTCTAACGTATAACAATGGCAAAGTAGGCTCTCTCTTTACACACAGTAGAGTTAGTTATAGTCTCTCTTTATTACCCAGTAGAGTTAGTTATAGTCTCTCTTTATTACCCAGTAGAGTTAGCTGTAGTCTCTCTTTATCACACATTAGAGCTAGTTATAGTCTCTCTTTACACACAGTAGAGTTAGTTATAATCTCTCTTTACTCGTTCTCGTTCACTTGGGCAGGAGGGGCAGAGCCCTACTAAAGATTCATCCACTAGAAAAGTAGATCCACAAAATTTTGTTTGTTTATTATTGTAATCAGTGGCAAAGTACTCGATCATGTTACATTTTTGTATGATTTGCAAAGAAATTTCGCAAAGATCGCAAAGATCTCGTTGATTATATCCGTAGTTGTTGTAGGCCTACTGTAACGTTACATGGTAGGGCAGTGATGTCACTGCCCTGAAGAAATTGAACAGCGCCTGCTGTTTGTCTATGTAAATCTGTCGACCGATAATGGAACTGCAGCTAGAGCGCGGTTAGTAGAAGGTCGGGTGGGCAGATCATGCCACTGCCCACCCTATACGACGTCAGAACTTACTGCCTACTGTAGGTAGTAGCCTATGCCTACTGTATTAATCCGCACGAAGTTTGTGAGGTCAGGCAGACAGTTGAAAAATGGCGAATGAACAGCGTGTGTGCAATAGTGTGGAGTTTCTCTTAAAGAACTTATTCAAAAGACTTGAGTTTGTGGTTAACTTAGCTATCAAAGACCTAGGACCTGATCAGCCCGACATTAACATCATATACCAACAAACAAAGGACAAGAGTCGGTCATTTAATCTGACATTTTCACGTTCGATGTAGGCCATATGTCTGATAAGAAGCTCTGGTTGTCCTGAACGCATAAAATGTTCTGTTTTCCATGCCTGCTTTTCCGATCTTCTGGGGGACAAGGGGATGTTTGGAGTAGGCTAGTGTAGGTGTGTGTGACATGAAACATTTTTCAGAGAAGGCAAAAAACATGAGGCTAGCATCTGAGTTGTGCAAATTAGCCATGCTGGGGAAAGCTAATATTGCAGCACAACTCGATGAGGGCTACACTGTAAGTGCGAAAATCGGTAATGCGAGTTTGTTCACCTGAGAGTGACACAGATAAAGTAAGGCTGATTGCACAGACATTTGATGGGGCTAGTGTCATGAGAGGAGCATCTGGTGGAGTGCGTAAGAAAGTGCAAGACGTGTAGGCTACCCTAACTGCTATGCGCATCCATTGCACCTGGTGATGGAAAAGACTGCGTCAGCAGCATCCTCAGTGCGTGTTGTAAATGACGTCACTCGTCAGGACCAATGAGGGAACCGGGAGTGGTCGAAGGAAATCGTGAAGCTGTCCGCGCGCTGTTGGAAATATGTCAATTGATTATTGACATATTTTGACTCCGCTCAATATTAGAAAAGTTTCGGTTCATTGTAACATTGTTATCCTTAGTGGGTTGATACGCCCACAATACATATTGTTAATGAGAATGCCTAACTCGTTTTCTTGTGACACGCACTCAAGCTTAGGAATATATACTATAGGTCTCCTCTATCTGCCGATTAATTCGGGCGGTTCCTAAACATAACACGTATTGGTCTGGAAGTGGTCAGAGGTTACATGCTGATCCGGACTGCTATTCTCATCAGCGTGTTAGACAGTCAAGCAAATTCCTATGCTACAGGGGGTCAGGCTGTGCTAGGTTTTCGCGACCAATCTAGGAACATTTAGGAAACCATATGAAGCAATCAGAGAATGATCATACCAGCTCAGAGGATGATGGCTACACACCAGAGTGGTGCGGGAGATTCTGACTACAGAATGGCTCCTAGAATGCTCTGTAAACTTCACCTAAATAGGCTACCTAGTTTGTGGTTGGTTACATTCAAATGGATCACATGATTGGAGGTCAGCTGATTTTGGGTCACATGAGAAGTACTTTGATGAGACTTGAGACCATTGTTGTAGTGAGAGTGCATTAATCAAGACATGACAATGTACACATTAATTACATTTCTTACTTCTTAGTTAGTTTCTCCTGTGAAAAAGGCAAAGGTTAGAGATATAATCAAAAGTTGTTGTAGCAGCAATATGTGACAATGGGCCCACCATGAGGTCATACCATCATGTGGTAGGGTAATTAATCAACAGTTCACATGATCAGGAGTTTGATCAGTTTAGAAACATTAGGACTCCTTACAGTGTCTTCTCGGATTTTTATAGTTTCTCCGCTTTTTTCACAAGATCTCAGAAAAGATTTAAAAGCTTATTTTGGAGAGTTTCGAAATAATTGAAACATCTGGAGATTTTAATACAATCTCAGTTAGAGAGGCTAAAGGGTTTTCTCGAATGCTCTTAGATCCCGAAGTTTTATTCCTTAGACCTGTTCTAAGATCATGCCCGATGTAGATGTGCTCTATGCACAGCTGCAGAAAAGAGCAATCGATGCAGTGGAGGCACAAAGGGTTACAGACAAGTTTGTGGCCAACATGAGAACGATAGGCCTACGTGATGTCCCGTGCCTTTGTGCAAAACATACCGGTGTCCAGGATAAGCTCAGGACCGCTTGTAACTTTGCGCAAATTGCCTATGAAGTGTGTGACAATCATAGTTACCGCCACCGACAGATTTTCATTCACTGGCCATTTGTCTGTCGCCATCCTATTTGATAGTTCAAGCTTCCTCAAATTTTCCAAATCATTCCCCAAGGAGCTCTTGAAAAAAACTGCCCTTTTACGTGTATGTGTCACTTAATATTAATTTCTATACAAACCACGGTGGACACACAAGCACTCATTCATACACACAGATTATTTACCTTTTTAATGAATAGCCTACTTTTAATTTACTCTTTAAAGTTGAGCTGGCTCTTGAACACAATAATTTCGTTACTCTTGAACACAATAATTTCTTTTATGAGTAGGCTAGGCCTACATGACAATAAACAACTTAAACTTGACTATGAGAGCTGAATGGTGTAAGGCGGTGTGAAGCCTACACTTGGAGCTCCAGTGGAATTTTGATTTCGCAACGAATTCTCGGTTATTTGTTTCCCTCTTGAGTTTTTCCCCCAAAGTAGTTCTCCACTGATCTGAGCTAATGAGCTGATTAGCGGTACCTACACTGTAGCTTTTATTTGTCTGGAATCTCAACATTTTAAACTTCACTTCTTATGAATAAAATAACATTAAGTAGGCTATAGGTTAATAATGCATGAACAAAACGGTATTTTGACCCATAAGTGGTAACATTATGGAATTCCATTCCCCAGATTTAAGCTCATAGCCTAGCCATAGAAAGAAAGAGTCGTAAAATGAGCAAAATCTCCGTGGACCGTCCCTGCAAAGGCCCAGCTGCCGGTGACCTGGAACTATGCCAATTTTTTTTTCTAAACTTGATCAACAGACTCTGCCCCGCCTATTTGTCAACCCAGGAGCCGCTACTGTTTATTACCCAGTAGGGTTCGTTATAGTCTCTCTTTATTACCCAGTAGAGTTAGCTGTAGTCTCTCTTTACACACAGTAGAGTTAGTTGTAGTCTCTCTTTACACACAGTAGAGTTAGTTAAAGTCTCTCTTTATTACCCAGTAGAGTTAGCTGTGGTCTCTCTTTACACACAGTAGAGTTAGTTGTAGTCTCTCTTTACACACAGTAGAGTTAGTTATAGTCTCTCTTTATCACCCAGTAGAGTTAGCTGTAGTCTCTCTTTACACACAGTAGAGTTAGTTGTAGTCTCTCTCTCTTTACACATAGTAGAGTTAGTTGTAGTCTCTCTTTACACACAGTAGAGTTAGTTATAGTCTCTCTTTATCACCCAGTAGAGTTAGCTGTAGTCTCTCTTTACACACAGTAGAGTTAGTTGTAGTCTCTCTCTCTCTTTACACATAGTAGAGTTAGTTGTAGTCTCTCTTTACACACAGTAGAGTTAGTTATAGTCTCTCTTTATCACCCAGTAGAGTTAGCTGTAGTCTCTCTTTACACACAGTAGAGTTAGTTGTAGTCTCTCTTTACACACAGTAGAGTTAGTTGTAGTCTCTCTTTACACACAGTAGAGTTAGTTATAGTCTCTCTTTATCACACAGTAGAGTTAGTTATAGTCTCTCTTTATTACACAGTAGAGTTAGCTGTAGTCTCTCTTTATCACACAGTAGAGTTAGTTATAGTCTCTCTTTATCACACAGTAGGGTTAGTTATAGGCTCCTCTGCTGTCAGAATATGGCATACCACCTAACACTACTAACAATCCCATAGGACCTCCTAACTCTACTAACAATTGGACTTCAAGGCACACAGCTTAGTTGATGCATCAGCCTACTTACTTGCGGCAGTTTCCATGCACCCAGCTTAACTTGTCAGTTGTTCGATTTGTTCCATGGCTTAGCCTGTGCTGCATACAGTTTGTCCTGTAGGTGGCAGCACTGAGAGGTGTAGCACTCTGCAGAAGTACTGGGAAGGTGCCATTCATGCCTCGGCCTGTTGATGGCGATGATTGATTTATGTATCATTCAATATGTGTGTGTGTGGGCGTTTGTGTGTGTATGTATGTATGTGTGTGTGTGTGTGTGTGTGTATGTGTGGGTGTGTGTGTGTGCGCGTGTGTCAGAGGTCTTTAGCTGTCAGTTGGGTTGATAGAGACAAAATTAACCTTATCATGCAAACACACACACACACACACACACACACACACACACAGACCTCACTGTCATGCCCACTCCCTCATTTCAGAAGGAACGGACACACACAAGGCACAGTTCATTAGAACATCAGACACATCTGTTTTTATACACAAACACACACATACATCTGTCTTTGTACACACACACACACACACACACGGTTGTACTGCGAAGCTGATGTGAAGGCGGCCCTCGGCTGTGGTCTGCTGTGTGCCCGCTGCGTTGCGGGTGACTCCCTGCTGATGACGTCATGCCCGTATAAGACCCAAAGGGGCGCTGCTGCCCCTCCACACTCTGTGCGCTCCTCTACGCTCTACGTGCTCCTCTACGCTCCACGCGCTCCAGGCAGCCATGCGTGAGATCGTGCACCTGCAGATCGGACAGTGTGGAAACCAGATCGGCTCCAAGGTAAGCACCTCTCTCTCTCTCTCCTGTCTGTGTGTAGATCAGCTGTCTCTCTCTCTCTCTCCTGTCTGTGTGTAGATCAGCTGTCTCTCTCTCTCTCTCTCTCTCCTGTCTGTGTGTAGATCAGCTGTCTCTCTCTCTCTCTCTCTCTCTCCTGTCTGTGTGTAGATCAGCTGTCTCTCTCTCTCTCTCTCTCCTGTCTGTGTGTAGATCAGCTGTCTCTCTCTCTCTCTCTCCTGTCTGTGTGTAGATCAGCTGTCTCTCTCTCTCCTGTCTGATGAGGTCTATAGGTTCTAATGCAGAAAATGACTGCAGATACACAACCAGCCACTCTGATGTGTGTGAATGCACTGGGATGTGAATGCACTGGGATGTGAATGCACTGGGGTGTGAATGCACTGGGATGTGAATGCACTGTGGTGTGAATGCACTGGGGTGTGAATGCACTGGGATGTGAATGCACTGGGATGTGAATGCACTGGGATGTGAATGCACTGTGGTGTGAATGCACTGTGGTGTGAATGCACTGGGATGTGAATGCACTGTGGTGTGAATGCACTGTGGTGTGAATGCACTGGGATGTGAATGCACTGGGATGTGAATGCACTGTGGTGTGAATGCACTGGGATGTGAATGCACTGGGATGTGAATGCACAGTGATGTGAATGCGCTGTGGTGTGAATGCACGGTGATGTGAATGCACTGGGATGTTTCCAAGGTGATATGAATACAATTTCAATTTCAATTAAATTTTACTTATGGAGTGCCAAAACATTGCACATGTCTCATGGCGCTTTACAGTGTTAAAACAATCAAAGAGAGCCCATGAGTAACAGGGGCGAAGAAAAACTCCCTAGAATTGGAGATACATATAGGAAGAAACCTCGAGCAGATCCACGACTCAAGGGCCTGACCCATCTGCCTAGGGTCAGTTAAAGGGCAGTAAGATCTGTATACATGATATATGAAAGGTTAGTTAGGTGTAGAGAATAGAACATGGTGCTTAAAGCCACCTGAGGTATATGTTACTAAGAGATGGGATGGTTACATATCCAGTATCATAATGCATCAATCCTATTTAGTGCACTGGGATGTGAATGCATAGTGATGTATTTCCACGGTGATGTGAATGCATAGTGATGTGTTTCCACGGTGATGTGAATGCATACTGAGGTGTTTCCACGGTGATGTGAATGCATACTGAGGTGTTTCCAGGGTGATGTGAATGCATAGTGATGTATTTCCACGGTGATGTGAATGCATAGTGATGTGTTTCCACGGTGATGTGAATGCATACTGAGGTGTTTCCACGGTGATATGAATGCACTGTTCCTTGTCATTCTGAACACTCTAATGGATGTTTATAAAGGAAAACTTAAGTGACAGAGTTGCACACACACACACACACACACACCCTCGCTCTGTATGAGGGGCCTGAGTGACAGGGTGTTTCCCCCCTCACACACTCTGTGCTAGATAAGGCGCCAGGAAGAGGGTGGCATGAGCAGGGGCATGGGGGGGTCAGGGCTTCTTATCACGCTGGCTGGTGGGAGCTCTGCGCGGGTACAAGTGTCTTTGTAAAGCACACCAAACTGCCTCTGTGTTTTAACTATGGACACCTATAGACTGTGTGGACTAGAGATGGTAACTATGGACACCTATAGAGTGTGTGGTAACTATGGACACCTATAGAATGTGTGGTAACTATGGACACCTATAGAGTGTGTGGTAACTATGGACACCTATAGAATGTGTGGTAACTATGGACACCTATAGAGTGTGTGGACTAGAGATGGTAACTATGGACACTTATCGAGTGTATGGTAACTATGGACACTATACTACTATAGAGTGTGGACTAGACACGGGTAACTGTGGACACCAATAAAGTGTGTGGACTAGAGATGGCTTTAAGTGGTAGATTTGAGAGATAAATTATAGGTGCTTTCGGACACAACAGTTCTACTAACTGGAGAGGCTACCCCTAGAACTACACAGTCATGGAGCTTTATTTCTGTTTGCATTCACACAAGTAAGAGGAACTCTAAGATGACGTTGGACAAAAGCACATAGGCGAAAACTTGTTTAACATCTCCCCTTAGATTTGTGTGAAAAGGTGAAACATGGACACTGTACAATAAAAAGGTTATGAAGACAGATATGCCCTTTATGTAGCCAATGTTATAACATAGATATGCCTTTTATGTAGCCAATGTTATAACCAGGGCTTTGAACCGATTTTTTTTCTGTTCGTTCCGAACAGAAACGGAATTATAACGTTTCCGGTTATGAGTTCCACCAATAAATTGACGTTCCCGAACCGGTTAGAACAAAAAAAAACTGTTCCGGCGGTTAATTTCTTCCTGTCAGCTGTTTAATGCTATAGAATTATGTCATCTTTCTCATCCAGCTTAAACCAAATGTAATAATATTACAACCATTATTAAATAATAATAATTATATTATTAATAATAATAATAATTAAATAGGGCTACAATTATTTCAAATGTGTAGTTTATTGTTAAAAGAGAAAAATTTCCACACAAACGTAACAACATTATTAAGACACATGGTTATCCCAGTAAACAAAATAAAGTCCTGGCGACGTCCCCTAAAGGTCCCCTGGCGAACGTCACCTCCTCGACATTGTGTAGGGTTCCCTTTACGTCCCGCGGACCTCTGTTCGGGAGGTCTAAAAAGGCGTCCACGAGACTTTGAGAGGGCGTCCTGTAATGGTCACCTTGACGTTATCGCGGCAAGCGTTTATATTTCGCGATGTAAAAAAAAAAAACAATTTAGCGTGATTTGGTATGGTATTACATCCTGCATATCTCAGCGTTGCTAGGAGAGAGGTAGACGGAACATGAACACACATTAATGATATGTTATACAACTACGCAATCAACTTTACTCACCTCATATTTTCACGCATGTATGAAATCACGTACTCCGAATGCATTACACTGATCATGAGTAGACATGGACATTTATACCGGGCTAGGATGTGCTGCTTTCACATCTATGGTGTCATTTTCTTAATAAACTAATACGACGTTTTAATGGGCATATCCCGTAGCATATTGTTCAAAACATCATCAGAGTAGGCCTAGGCTAGCCTAAGATAAATTGTTAAAACCATATTGTTTCAAAATTTTAAAAACTAATAATAGCCAAAAGTACTAAATGAATCGCAATGCATGCTGGGAAGCAAAACTCAACATGAAATAAAGTACATGAAACATAACTAGAATGCATTACGTTATATCCACTCGTTTTCTTGGACCTGCTGTGATCAAACAGGGACAGCCTATAAATGTAAGCCTATCTTCCTGGAACATTGCAGATAAAGAAAAATGTATCGTTTTCTCTAGGCTATGAATGCTCTTTATAGCCAACTTTAAGATGAAATAAATAGATTCTGATGTTTCTATTCTATATCATTGTTTTATTAATAAACAGTAAGGCTCTGGTGAGGCAGAGAGCTTCTGCTCCTCGTTAGAAATCTCATCGGATATGTGCACTCTTTGCTGTTTCCACAAGGAGCTGCTGTAACATTGGGGACAGTTAGGCCTATGCGTGACACTTTTAAACGCGAGCATGCGTCAAATAAATTACAATGACATTGTGAATGAAATGAAATGAGTCATGAAGAAGCAGTATCCTTATTTCTTCTGCAATGTAGAGCTAGATCGTTTTGCTTTACAAATTAAGTAGTCACTTCTGTTGCTAGACAACCCTAAACAAATGCTACGTGGTCTGTTTTAACATTTCTCTAGTTTTTTTTTATTGCATTCAGTATTCAGCACCAAAAGCCGGCTCAGTCCCACCGGCCGTGTGTGTGTTTCTGAAAATAAAACAGATAATAAGTGCATTGACTACGTTAAATAAACCACTGCCTATTTAGAGCATGTTACATGCATCGCGTAATGACAGTTATCTGAAGAAAAGCGCATTGTAGGCTAAGCCAGAAGCTAAGAACAGCGACTTTGCTAGCGTTACACCAAGCATCACATCAGCTAACATTTTGATAAAATCCCTTCCCTAGTTTGTAGCGTTATACATTAGCGTTAAACTCAAAATGTGCTACATAATTCAGCATGTCTGCATGAATTATGTAGCACATACTGAGTTTAACGTTAACCTTTTCCCAGTTTATGAAGTTTGCGTCTATGCAAAGTAGACATATGGTTCTACTTTGCTCATA
>NC_063198.1:34961587-35010756 GCF_017589495.1 Alosa alosa
GTGGTGGAGCCCTACAACGCCACGCTGTCCGTCCACCAGCTCATCGAGAACACCGACGAGACCTTCTGCATCGACAACGAGGCGCTCTACGACATCTGCTTCCGCACGCTCAAGCTGACCACGCCCACCTACGGCGACCTTAACCACCTGGTCTCGCTCACCATGAGTGGCGTCACCACCTCGCTGCGGTTTCCGGGGCAACTGAATGCCGACCTGCGCAAGCTGGCGGTCAACATGGTGCCCTTCCCGCGGCTGCACTTCTTCATGCCGGGCTTCGCCCCACTGACCAGCCGAGGCAGCCAGCAGTACCGGGCGCTCACCGTGCCCGAGCTCACCCAGCAGATGTTCGACTCGCGCAACATGATGACCGCCTGCGACCCGCGCCATGGACGCTACCTCACGGTGGCCGGCATGTTCCGAGGCCGTATGTCCACCAAGGAGGTGGACGAGCAGATGCTGGCCGTGCAGCAGAAGAACAGCAGCTACTTCGTGGACTGGATCCCTCACAACGTGAAGGTGGCCGTGTGTGACATCCCACCGCGCGGCCTCACCATGTCCTCCACCTTCATCGGCAACAACACGGCCATCCAGGAGATCTTCCGGCGCATCGGCGAGCAGTTCTGCCTCATGTTCCGCCGCAAGGCCTTCCTGCACTGGTACACGGGCGAGGGCATGGACGAGATGGAGTTCTCTGAGGCCGAGAGCAACCTCAACGACCTGGTGTCCGAGTACCAGCAGTACCAGGACGCCACCGCCGAGACCGAGTGGGGCACCGAGGACGAGATGACCGAGGAGGAGCCGACCGGCGCGAGCGTCACAAGGTCAACGGTCGTCACGGAGACAGTGGTGGAGACATCAGAGACGGTGGAGGAGTGAAGACGGCGGTGTGTGTGTGTGTGTGTGTATTGTATATGTAGTGAGTGTGTGTGTGTGTGTGTGTGTGTGGGTATTGTATATGTAGTGAGTGTGTGTGTGAGTGTGAGTGTGTGTGTGAGTGTGTGTGTATCGTATATGTAGTGAGTGTGTGTGCGTGTGTGTGAGTGTGTGTGTGTGAGTGTGTGAGTGTATCGTATATGTGGAGGAGCCCTTTGGTCTCTTCAGGAGATCAAGATCTTTTAGATGGCAGCTCAGGTTCTCCATTTTAGCCATATTGTTGTAGAACCTTCCAGGTCTTCTCTCCCACCCAAACCAAACGGCTCGTGTGTGTGTGTGTGTGTGTGTGTGTGTGTGTGTGTGTGTGTGTGTGCCTGGACTGGACACTCTTCCTCCATGTTCGTAATTATTATTATTATCATGTAAAATGCTTCTCACTGCGCTGTGTGACACGTGCTTTTGATTATTTGTATATTCCTATGTGTGATGCGGGGCATCTAGTGGGTGGGGTGGGGTTGGGTGGGGTGGTGTGATGTCATTAGCGGGCCATCTCGTAGGTGGGGTGGGGTTGGGTGGGGTGGTGTGATGTCATTAGCGGGCCATCTCGTAGGTGGGGTGGGGTTGGGTGGGGTGGTGTGCGGTGGGGTACCATGGGTGGATCCCTTTTGGCTTTGCTGGCTGTTCTGTTTGACACATCTATTATCTATCTGCTTGGTGTGTTGGAGCTTCTCTCTTCTTTAACACATACAGCTTTGCCCTGAGGCCTGTACTACACAGCAGAGTTTAGGCCTGTACTACACAGCAGAGTTGAGGCTTGTACTACACAGCAGAGTTTAGGCCCTGAGGCCTGTACTACACAGCAGAGTTGAGGCCTGTACTACACAGCTGAGTTTAGGCCCTGAGGCCTGTACTACACAGCAGGGTTGAGGCCTGTACTACACAGCAGAGGCCCTGAGGCCTGTACTACACAGCTGAGTTTAGGCCCTGATGCCTGTACTACACAGCAGAGTTGAGGCCTGTACTACACAGCAGGGTTGAGGCCTGTACTACACAGCAGAGTTGAGGCCTGTACTACACAGCAGAGGCCCTGAGGCCTGTACTACACAGCTGCGTTTAGGCCTGTACTACACAGGAGAGGCCCTGAGGCCTGTACTACACAGCAGGGTTGAGGCCTGTACTACACAGCAGAGGCCCTGAGACCTGTACTACACAGCTGAGTTTAGGCCTGTACTACACAGCAGAGGCCCTGAGGCCTGTACTACACAGCAGGGTTGAGGCCTGTACTACAGAGCAGGGTTGAGGCCTGTACTACACAGCAGGGTTGTTAGTGATACAAAGATGGTTCTCTCTTAGCCCAAGTACATCGCCGTGCTAACTTATGCTGAACTCTTTCCCTCCACTGGAGCAGGTTGTTGATGTTTAAGATAAAAGATCGAAACACAAAACAGAACTGTCTCACAACCGATCTAATATGTTGGTATAATGGATGCAGTAATCAGTCTGCAAGCTTCTCTCAAATAGGCTAGCAGCGGAATTTAAACATGTTTGATTCCGTAAATATATTCAACACTGCTGCAAGTGAGCGCATATTAGTATGGATGTACCATAAGACCAAGTGAGCTCATATTAGTGTATTAGTAAATTAGTATGGATGCACCATAAGACCATGTGAGCTCATATTAGTATATTAGTATATTAGTATGGATGCACCATAAGACCAAGTTAGCGCATATTAGTATATTAGTATGGATGCACCATAAGACCAAGTGAGCTCATATTAGTATTTTAGTATATTAGTATATTAGTATGGATGTACCATAAGACCAAGTGAGTGCACATTAGTATAGATGCACCATAAGACCAAGTGAGCGCATATTAGTTTATTAGTTTATTAGTATGGATGCACCATAAGACCAAGTGACCGCATATTAGTATATTAGTTTATTAGTATGGATGCACCATAAGACCAAGTGACCGCATATTAGTATATTAGTATATTAGTATGGATATACTATAAGACCAAGTGAGCTCATATTAGTATGGATGCACCATAAGACCAAGTGAGCGCATATTAGTATATTAGTTTATTAGTATGGATGTATCATAAGACCAAGTGAGCTCATATTAGAATATTAGTATATTAGTATATTAGTATGGATGTACCATAAGACCAAGTGAGCGCATATTAGTATATTAGTATCAATGTACCATAAGACCAATTGAGCTCATATTAGAATATTAGTATATTAGTATGGATGTACCATAAGACCAAGTGAGCTCATATTAGAATATTAGTATATTAGTATAGATGTACCATAAGACCAAGTGAGCTCATTAGTATGGATGCACCATAAGACCAAGTGAGCGCATATTAGTATATTAGTATGGATGTACCATAAGACCAAGTGAGCTCATATTAGAATATTAGTATATTAGTATATTAGTATGGATGTACCATAAGACCAAGTGAGCTCATTAGTATGGATGCACCATAAGACCAAGTGAGTGCATATTAGTATATTAGTATGGATGCACCATAAGACCAAGTGAGCTCATATTAGTATCAATGTACCATAAGACTATATCATAGCGACAGATTCAGTTATTGCAATACTGTCAGTTAAAAATCACCCTCTGTGATCTTCTCGTACAGAACTGAATAAGTAATCGTTTGTTTTTAATAATTCAAACACCACATTTTTATGTGAATGCGCTCATAGTTTGACTGTTTAACTTTACAGGGTGACTTCACATTTGATAGCCTTTGTGGCACTTTGTGTCGAAGTTTATGCGTGACTGTGGTTAGATTTAGTCCAACCAGCATACAAAAAGACATCACTGGGCATGCTGGACTTGCTGTAGTACACCTGGCCTGTAGTACACCTGGTCTGTAGTACACCTGGTTTGTAGTACACCTGGTCTGTAGTACACCTGGTCTGTAGTCCAAGCACCTGGCCTGTAGTACAAGCACCTGGTCTGTAGTACACCTGGTCTGTAGCACTCCTGGCCTGTAAAACACCTGGCCTGTAGTACACCTGGTCTGTAGTCCCAGAACCTGGTCTGTAGTACACCTGGCCTGTAGTCCAAGCACCTGGCCTGTAGAACACCTGGTCTGTTGTACACCTAGCCTGTAGTACACCTGGCCTGTAGTCCAAGCACCTGGTCTGTAGTACACCTGGCCTGTAGTCCAAGCACCTGGTCTGTAGTACACCTGGTCTGTAGTACACCTGGCCTGTAGAACACCTGGTCTGTAGTACACCTGGCCTGTAGTACACCTGGTCTGTTCGTTTGGAAACATGGTCCTACTTCCTGTTCTCTCAAACCAAATTTGTTCTGTTTTTTTTATGGACATCTAGTATCAAATAAATCTGAGTAGCATTTCTACAGTGTGTGGCTTTTTATACTCATATTAATCTATACTCATATTAATCTAGTATACTAATTTAATCCTATGTAATACTATTTAAATTATATCTGTATACTAATTTAATCCTATTTAATCTAGTATACTAATGTAATCCTATTTAATCATATTAATAGTATGAATATTAATATAGCTATTCATGCTACTCCATATTTGCCCATATTTTGTTTCAGGGCTGGGGTGGTATTTGCCCTGGATTTCAGGGTTGGGGTGGTATTTGCCCTGGGTTTCAGGGTTGGGGTGGTATTTGCCCTATTTGCCCTGGGTTTCAGGGCTGGGGTGGTATTTGCCCTGGGTGGTATTTGCCCGGGGTTTCAGTTCTGAATGCTGACAGGGGAATTGCACAGTTGAAGAATAGTACAGTTATTTAGACACAATACAACCTCACAACAGGACACTGGGAGTTCTAATACAACCTCACAACATGACACTAGGAGTTCTAATACAACCTCACAACAGGACACTGGGAGTTCTAATACAACCTCACAACATGACACTGGGAGTTCTAATACAACCTCACAACAGGACACTGGGAGTTCTAATACAACCTCACAACAGGACACTAGGAGTTCTAATACAACCTCACAACATGACACTGGGAGTTCTAATACAACCTCACAACATGACGCTGGGAGTTCTAATACAACCTCACAACAGGACGCTGGGAGTTCTAATACAACCTCATAACAGGACGCTGGGAGTTCTAGAGACTGAAACAATGTGATCCAGACAGCAGTCTACTGGAGCAGAGGGAAGTCTGGTCATGTGGTTATTGTGTGTGTGTGTGTGTGTGTACAGTATGTGGTGTGTGTGTGTGACTGACATCCCCCTCCCTCTGCAGTGCATGTGCCGTGGGGAGATTAGATATCATACGCTGGGCACAATGCTAGCGGCTCCCACGGCTGCCTCTGCTGGGCACAGAGATAAGACCTCGTGCACAGAGGATGGTGTGTGTGTGTGTGTGTGTGCACTTCTCTACATCACAGCAGAGTGCGTCAAATACAACTACAACTGGAACTCATTCACACAGGCACCTGTTCCCACTGCTGCTTTTAGAACACAAACATGTTCCCACTGTTGCCTTTAGAACACAAACATGTTCCCACTGCTGCTTTTAGAACACAAACATGTTCCCACTGCTGCCTTTAGAACACAAACATGGCACCTGTTCCCACCGGTCCCTTTAGAACACAAACATGTTCCCACTGCTGCCTTTAGAACACAAACATGTTCCCACTGCTGCCTTTAGAACACAAACATGGCACCTGTTCTCACTGCTGCCTTTAGAACACAAACATGTTCCCACTGATGCCTTTAGAACACAAACATGTTCCCACTGCTGCTTTTAGAACACAAATGCATCACTGCAGAAGCACAACACGCTCTTCACTGGCACTACTAGAGCAGCTTTACAGTGCAGACCACACACTCTTCTGACCTCTAGTGGCTAAAGAGTGCATGACAGGGGTCAGGGCATTTTTAAAGCACAAATCGAATGACTTTTAAAGGAGAATTCCGGTGTGATATTGACCTAAAGTGTATTGAAACATGATACCAGTGTGAGCGTATGTCTCATAGCCCATCTCGGCTTGTCCCCTGCACTCCAAAATCACAAGCTAGTTAGCCGATGCTACCAACAGCTTTTCAATAGTGGTGCTTGACATCGGGCTAGCCATGCAAATAAATCACTGTTTTACACCCATTTACAAGGCTCAATATATCTCCACACTTCATTGGTAGACTTCCGAGGGCCCTGACATTTAAAACGAGACATTGAGAACTTTGAAAAAGCACTGGTAGTTTACTTACAAGGCGATTTATACAGACAGTATCTTCCGCGAAGTTTAGCGTTTGCAGCCATCTTGAATTTAGTCACGATAAGTCGAGCAGCGAGTAAGAATGAACAGGTATGATAAGGGATCAGATTCCAAAAATAATTCAGTGGAAATGCTTAGATTCCAGTTGCTGCTACTGGAAGAAACTGGAATCCATGCATTTTCACTGAATTATTTTTGCCACTATTCACCACTATTGAAAAAGCTGTTGGTAGCATCGGCTAACTAGCGCCAGATTTTGGAGTGCAGGGGACAAGCCGAGATGGGCTATGAGACATACGTTCACACTCGGTATCATGTTTCAATACACTTTAGGTCAATATCACACCGGAATTCTCCTTTAAGACTTCTTAAGGCCTCGGAAACGGAAGGGGGAAAAATACCATTACTGCGGTGTTGACTTATTGTATACAATAAGTATACAATAAATATACAATACCCAGATCACTTTTTCCTTCATCATAATTGTTGTTGCTGAATGCTGTGGAATGAGTGATTGTCGGGGCATGAGGGCTTTGTCAGAGTGTGCACTAAACACAGGAAACTACCAGGCAATGGACACAGGGCTGTTTGAGTAGACAGAGCAGGCATTGGGCACAGGGCTGTTTGAGTGGACAGAGCAGACATTTCAAATTTCATGTGAGAATCTAGTGATGGCCATGACCATGGCAACATAACATACTAAATACATTTGCATTTATTCATTTAGCAGACACTTTTATCCAAAGTGACTTCTGTCAAATATATTACAAGCGCCATTTTACTACACTACCACCACCCCATACAACATATATATACACATACACGTGTGTGTGTGTGTGTGTGTGTGTGTACTAAATACATAAACTGAGACACACTCGCATCTGTACATTCCCTCAGCCACCAGGATGGTGGGCCAATCAGCGACGAGAGGGGATTTTGTTCATTTCAAAATCAAAAGTGCTTATGGTAAACAATAACAGTAACGCCTGAAAAAAAATGCAGTCAGAACAATATGTACATTTATACAGCAAAGGTAAATACATTGTTTCCTGCATTACATTCATACACGTAATACATTGTTTACATAAAGCAAAGGTAAGTGCAATGTTAGTGCGATGCAAGTGCAATGTTAGTGCAAGGTAAGTGCAATGTTAGTGTGATGCAAGTGCAATGTTAGTGCAAGGTAAGTGCAAGGTAAGTGCAATGTCTCCTGACTGTCGATGTTATTAATCTTATATTAAGATTACTGGTAGACAAATTTGCTTGTTTTCAGGATGAGAAGTCTTAAAAGAAATCAAACTCTACCTAAATTAAGTCAAATGATTTTACGAGAATGTGCTAGGTAAGTCTTGGTTAGATTAATAAGACTTGGTTAGATTAATAAGTCTTGGTTAGATTAATAAGACTTGGTTAGATGGGATTAGATAAGTAGTTTTTGCAGTGTGATTGGTTCTGGAACAATTGTTTCCAAGTTAATGCAAAGTGCCCATGAGGATGTGAGGGTGGGACAATTCCACCCAGACTGCGTTCATGAGGTGAAGTGAGCCTATGTGTTCATGAGGTGAAGTAATCCTATGATATCTGGCTAACAGACTGTGTTCATGAGGTGAAGTGATCCTATGGTATCTGGCTAACAGAGACTGTGTTCCTGAGATGACAGGTATCTGGCTAACAGATAATATATAATATATATATGTTACTACAGAGAATAGTCACTATGAATGTTACTAGATATTATATATATGTTACTACATAGATATTATATATATGTTACCAGTGGCGCCGCCAGCCGTAATCCTGTACGCACTGTGCATCCATTTCTTTTCACCGCTTTATCATTCAATCATTCAGTATTCCCTACAATATTAAAAAATAGCTTGCGTAATGTCTTGATTGAACATGCTTCGTGCATAGACGATAGTCCATGTTTGGGTCAGGAAGAGCGGACATCTCAGCATAAGGATACATTAGAAGATGATGATTGGTGTAAACTTGACATGATGTCATGACATGATGAGCAATTCTGGTGCTTAAAATCGCAACGTTCCATTCAGACGTATAAATCATTCAAGCCAGTGATCGTCATGAAAAGGAAACATCAGCTTAATATTTTTCAGGTGTTTAACAGTAAAAGGCGCACTGTTCTTAGCAGTGATACTGACAGCAGTGAGATTAGGCATTGCATCCTCTACAGTCACTCCGTTTGGAACATTTCGCCGTTCGGGTTTCAAGATTGATAAGATTCAGTTAATGCGTAGAGTATCATCTAAAAGTTTGGGACAACCGCTTTAACCCTCTCTGATGTTATAATGACAACCAAAACAGCAGTGCAATGTATTTAGGGTGTTGTGAGCAAATCCTTATTGCTAGTAGGTTACCATAACTGTGTTTTCTCTATCGCAAATCGCGACATTTCTCATTGGTTTATTATCCCCCCTTTTTCGCGGGTTGGGTATGACGTTATCAAAGATCCTTGATTACTAGTACACCATACCCACGAACACACACACCATTTCACCCCCGCACACACACACACACACACCATACACACTCAATATATCTTATATCACTACTTTTAATTTATTCTTTAAAGTGGAGCTGGTTCATGAGCATTAGAGTTTCATTACTTATAATTATTTTTATGAGTACATGACAATAAACTAGGCCAGGGTGCCGTGACACATGCTCAGGGCAGTCGTGGAATGGTCCAAGGCTTGATCATTTAATGACATAAAAAAGTAAATGGGCCATTATATCAATTTCAAAATTAATTTCAATAAGGTTACGTTGCTTTGAAGTGTAAGGAGCATTATATAAAATGTTCTTTGCAGCACAAACAACAATGTTTACTGTTGATTCAGGGCGTAACGTCAACGTTACTTGCTAACTCCAAAAAGCCCCACACTTTAGCAGAGACGCTTATATTACCAGCTTGCAAACAGGTTGAGGTAGGCTAATGCTAGGGCCAGATGCTGCAAAAGAACAGAAAAAATCTCCCTTTCTGATAACACGATTAAACGTCGCATTGATGATTTGTCGGAGGACATGGAATCTGTACTGGATGAGAAACTACGGCTAGGGCCGTTCACACTAAAAACAATAACTGTAATGATAGGCCTAACCATAAAAAATATTGTTCTTGTTAATTAATAAATATAAATGACGACGTTCATAACGACATGATGAATGATATAGTTGGAAATCACTTTCAAAGCGATTTTGAGAACAATAAAAGGCTAACAGCCAATCAGAACCCATCGTATTTTAGCCCTCACATTCATTAGGCCTAACACAAGGAGAGACTTTGCTTATTGTTGGTCAGTGTGGACGCTTTTATCGCCATGGTTATAGTTATGATTATAGTTATCGTTCCTGGTGTGAATGGCCCTTCAAGGGGGATATTTGTGCTTCACAAGTTCACTGATGCCAGTGGCCTTTGCCAGCTGATTGCAAATGTGAGATATGAGGACAAAGAGAACTTTTTAACTAGAAAACCATGTTAGCCTACCTGAGATGAGATATTGACGTGAGATTGATGTCTGACGTTTTTTGCACTTTAGTTGAAGGCCTATTACTGATATTTCTGTTCATATTCTGTTCTCTATTTTTTCAAAAGTTATATTAAATGAGTTGAATTAAAGAGAGTGGTTCATTTAAATAAAACAAAAATGAGGTAAACCTCACCTTCTCATAGTAATACCTATAATAAAAGCATTACGGCATTATATCACAAGGCATGTTTGGCCTATCCAACATGTCACAAGAAGCATATATGGCCTATCCAACATGTCACAAGGCATATATGGCCTATCCAACATATCACAAGGCATATATGGCCTATCCAACATGTCACAAGAGTAAATAAAAGCATATATAGCCTATCCAACATATCACAAGAGTAAATAAAATGGTAAAGTACAAATAGCCTATATGGGGTGCCGTGCATGGAGACTGGGGAGAGATATGGTTAGGGGTGCCGTGAGCCAAACAAGTTTGGGAACTGAACTAGGCTACATGACCTTGAACTTCAACACACCACAAAGACTCGGCCTGTAGGCTATACGATCATCAAAGCTTTAATGAGATTAGCCTACATTGTAATCAAGGATTAACATGGGAGCAGCTGGGTCTCATTCAGGGTCCGGTCCTGTAAGAACAAAGAACTGAGGTTAGCCAGGGCTACCAACAGTAAAAAATACTTCTGTGCTCATATGCTTTTCACGCGACGCTACCTGTTGAGTTCAGGTGACTTTGCGCTTGACCACCTTCACGCTTGCTTCGGCATTCCGTAGCGCGGCCGTTTTGAACTGCGGTTTCAGCGCCTCGCGCACCGCCTGTGCGCAGATAGCCGAATAGCGAAGGTAGCTGTAAAGGGAGAGGCGAGGAGTCTTTAAACGACATGCCATTTTCCCACAAAACTCACTAATCTAATAATACATTCTTTCTTGCCTCGTAGCTCAAATGTGCCTACACTCGGACATTCCCTCAGCGGAACTGATGCTCTTGGTTTGTCTCGCCATTGATGCAAACAGCCATTTAGGCCGAATGTGTTTTAGGCTGTGTTAATCAGGCTATTTATAGGCTACCAAAATAAAACTAGAATAGCCTATCTAAGTCATGTTACCGCAATCCTGCTTTGTGTTAATCAGTCATTTTGTTACCAAAATAAAACTAGAGTAGCATTTCTATTTCTATACCTCAATCCTGCTTGTCTCCAGTAGGCAACCATCCTTCAGTGCGACGCTCCTTTACAAAATTCACGAGACTCAGAAATACTGGTATGGCTACTATCACGCACTACAGCAGCCACAGATACCTGTTGAGTGAATGAAACTTTCATCCCTCTGCTGGCAGTGGTAGGCAAGGGTCGCCACCTATTGGAGCATGGGGGAAATACAAGCTGGACACAAATCCGATGTAAAGTCCGGCTTAAAAAAGTTAAAGTCCTGCCATGTATTCGTTCTACCTGTGTGATCTATCTGACTTAAAAGTTCCCTGCTGAAAAAAAAAACAGCCTGACTAGCTTAAGGGTAAGTCCTTTTAGGTGGAGTTACGTGGAGGTGTCCACGACCATGGTATATTCTACTGCTCTTCATCCTGCACATACACTTTGGGCCCGTCCCAATACCTCCCCTACCCCTAGATTTTTGCCCTAACCCTCGTTTTTGTGCGTGCACGTGTAGGGTTAGGGTGTCCCATTACTTTAGGGAGCAAGGGGAAGTGCTACTTTCCCCTTAAAATCAACCCTCAAAATATAGCCAGGACCGATGCAGGCTTAAAACGAAGTGGGAGATGAAATTACCCAGGATACCGTGCGAGCTTAGTGAGTCGGTCAATTTTTTCATATATTTTCGCAAATAAGCATATTAAAATTTGTTGGAAATATGTTGGAATATGTTAGTTTGATGCACATCTGATGGACTGTTGAGTTTTAAACACTAATGTTAGAAAATATCTCACGAAGCTATCTAACGATGTTCATGATATCTGCTGATTGCTTTGAGAGTCTGCCCATCAAATAACGTTATAAATCAATAGTTTCGTCAATATTTAGGATGTGTGTTCTGGCGTTCACATGAACACGAATGTCTTTGTTGATAAACCAGACGTAGATAAACCAGCACAGCCCACACAACAATGACCGCTGGAACGGGCATGTTCCTGAATGAAAATAGTAGCAGGCTACTACCGGTAGACACGTCGGCGCTGCGCGTGACGTAGGTGAGCACGTTCGCTACGTTAATTTGCATATAGTGGTGTCCCAATTCATAGGGAAAGATCTTCACCTCCACTTCCCTTGTCGAGGGGGCTTTAATGTTGAGGGCAATCAAAACCAAGTAGAAGTTTTAAGGGGGGAGAAATGGGACGGGCCCTTATTCTCAATACTTTTATAATGTGACTGTTTCTGCACTGCAATGGTAGTGTACCACACTGCACATAGCTGTACATACTGTACATATGTTTATATGGTTCATACTAAATATCCCATATTTATTAAGTTTTTATGTAATTTGTTCTGTTAATACACGGCACATATCTATACTGTTCTTACTACTACTATAATGGTGCTGCCATGCCATTGCACATGTCTGTAGGCTATGTTGTTCATACATTGTTCATATTACATAGCCATATTTATTCTGCTCTTATAAGGTTACTGCTAATAAACTGCACATACTTATATTTAATTTACTACTCTAAATCACCTTCTGAAAACATCAGTATATACTGTCTGCACTGCACTATATCTTTTGTCCTGTCTATGCACCACCTACTTTGTATATCACATTGCACTTTTTCTGCTTTTTTGTACTTCTGGTTAGACACAAACTGCATTTCGCTGTCTCTGTACTCTGTACAATGACAATAAAGTTGAATCTAATCTAATCTAATCTAGACCAGCGGCCATATTGCAATGCAATGCTTTTTGGGCACTTATGGGCATCTATTTCAGCAGAACTGCATGTAGACTTCACAACACCAATCTTGCTCCAGCGGCGAGATCACAATACATGATTGGCACGATGTCTTCACAACACACCACATTATTGGCTCAATGTATTCACAACTCAGCACGTGATTGGCTCAATGTATTCACATGTTGACGTTTTGCCGCGTGTGTGTGTGTGATAGACATTAGGCCTACAAACTAACCCCATGATTTATATGGAGGATTTTTTGAGTGCTGTGTCTCCTCATTAGAAAGTCTCTGCTTAATGTAGTTTGCTGGTTGACCACCAGCTTGTAAACCAGCTTTTGTCTCACAATTTCAATAACCACACGCTGATAGGAAAGTGCAAACACTGCACAGCCTCAGAACCACATCCCCCATAATTCAGCGCGAACACCGAGGTCGCCTGTGTGACAGAGCCAGAGTTCATTGTACGCTCCGGAGAAGTCCGAACATTGCAAAATGCATGATCACCGGGACCAGTGAGAGGTAGTTATCAACACGTTACCTCTTCTGTCTTTTAGAATATGGAAGCCCCACTAAGAGACGGCTTCGACTCGCACGTGTCTCAAACACAGGTTATACCATCAGAGCCAGTTTCTATTAGCGAGATAACAGCGTTTGCATGCTAGTCGTTAGCCACATATTGACGCTACGCTCAGATTTTCTCATCGCTCATCTTCCGGCTTCGAGATCGAAGGCCTTTACGGATGATTGTTGTTTTTTGTTTGTTAATGGCTGTGGAAGCCCTTCTAATATACTCACGCCTTTACAGAGACAATGTTCTCTAACGCATCATCAACTTATTTCGACTTCGGGAGCAAACGTTTGTGCGTTCAATAACAAGTCAAAGTTAAAAGAATGCAAACAAAATTGAAGTTAGTTTAATGGTGTTACCATTAGACATCTGCCAGTTGTCTTACGCCAAGTGAATTTGCGCCAGGTAGACTACTGTATCACTGATGTTGTCTACACATACCGAGCAGCATTTAGAATCAGACAGTCGAGTGACACTGACCCACGTGACTGAAGTCATACTTAACAGTTCAATTTATTTGTCTAGTTAGCAGGGGGTTGAGATATCTATTTGCCCTTACATAGCTATCAGATGTCATGTTGTGTGTGTGTGTGTGGTGTCAGTCTTTAGGTATGCTGTGAGCTGACACAGGGCAGCCGCAGTCACTGCACAGGTGAGTGCACAGGTGACGCAGCAGTTGTCATGGCGGCCGATGTGCACAGCCAGCCGTGGGAGTCGTCCAATGGCAGCCTGAGCGTGGAACGCCTGCGCACTGACCGGGCCGACAGCCCAACCCCTGGGCTAGTGGAGGGAACAGAACCAGGTGAGAACCAGCAGAACCCACTCTGATATGTTGTAATGCAGAACCTACTCTAACACATGTTCTACATGAGAACCAGAACAATCCACTCTGACACATGTTCTAACTGACTCATGTTCTAATGTAGAATCCACTCTGGCACATGTTTTAACTGACACATGTTCTAATGTAGAATCCACTCTGGCACATGTTCTAACTGACACATGTTCTAATGAATCCACTCTGGCACATGTTCATAATCATTCTGTGTCATATCAGACATAATCCAGGAAAATGGTTGCCGCACCATCTCAGATTTTGCTCAAAGTTTGCTTCTTATGTGTGCGCGATGTCTTGCGATGGCTGTGTGTTGTTGCTTGTGATGTGTGTGTTGCCTGTGCTGTGTGTGTGTGTGTGTTGTTGCCTGTGATGTGTGTGTGTGTTGTGTGTTATGTGTTGCGATGGCTATATTGTGTGTTGTTTCCTGTGATGTGTGTGTGTATGCGTGTTGTTGCCTGTGGTGTGTGTGTGTGTGTGTGTGTGTTGTTGCCTGTGATGTGTGTGTTGTTGCCTGTGATGTGTGTGTGTGTGTTGTTGCCTGTGATGTGTGTGTTGTTGCCTGTGATGTGTGTGTGTGTGTTGTTGCCTGTGATGTGTGTGTGTGTGTGTGTATGTGTGTTGTTGCCTGTGATGTGTGTGTGTGTGTGTGTGTGTGTATGTGTGTTGTTGCCTGTGATGTGTGTGTGTGTGTGTGTATATGTGTGTTGTTGCCTGTGATGTGTGTGAAATGTGTTGTTGCTCCTCATGTGTGTGTGCTGTGTGTGGTATGATGTGTGTCTTGCCTCTAATGTGTGTGTTGTGTGGTATAATATGTGTGTGTGTGTGTTGAGCAGGTGCAGGTTGTCAGATGTCTGTCCTGTAATGTGTGTGTGGTGTAATGTGTGTGTTTGTGTGTGTATTGAGCAGGTGCAGGTGGTCAGATGTTTGTCCACACCACTCAGAGTGTGTGTGTGTGTGGTGTAATGTGTGTGTGTGTGTTGAGCAGGTGCAGGTGGTCAGATGTTTGTCCACACCACTCAGTGTGTGTGTGTGTGTGTGTGTGTTGAGCAGGTGCAGGTGGTCAGATGTTTGTCCACACCACTCAGTGTGTGTGTGTGTTGAGCAGGTGCAGGTGGTCAGATGTTTGTCACCACTCAGTGTGTGTGTGTGTGTGTGTGTGTGTGTGTGTGTTGTTGCCTGTGATGTGTGTGTGTGTGTGTGTGTGTATGTGTGTTGTTGCCTGTGATGTGTGTATATGTGTTTTGTTGCCTGTGATGTGTGTGCAATGTGTTGTTGGTCCTCATGAGTGTGTGCTGTGTGTGGTATGATGTGTGTCTTGCCTCTAATGTGTGTGTTGTGTGGTATAATGTGTGTGTGTGTGTGTGTGTGTTGAGCAGGTGCAGGTTGTCAGATGTCTGTCCTGTAATGTGTGTGTGGTGTAGTATTATGTGTGTGAGCAGGTGCAGGTGGGAATGTTTGTCCACACCACTAGTGTGTGTGTGTGTGTTGAGCAGGTGCAGGTGGTCAGATGTTTGTCCACCACTCAGTTTCCAATTATTATTGTTGAGCAGGTGCAGGTGGTCAGATGTTTGTCCACACCACTCGTGTGTGTGTGTGTGTGTTGAGCAGGTGCAGGTGGTCAGATGTTTGTCCACACCACTCAGTGTATGTGTGGTGTAATGTGTGTGTGTGCGTGTTGAGCAGGTGCATGTGGTCAGATGTTTGTCCACACCACTCAGTGTGTGTGTGGTGTAATGTGTGTGTGTGTTGAGCAGGTGCAGGTGGTCAGATGTTTGTCACCACTCAGTGTGTGTGTGTGTGGTGTAATGTGTGTGTGTGTGTGTGTGTTGAGCAGGTGCAGGTGGTCAGATGTTTGTCACCACTCAGTGTGTGTGTGTGTGTGTGTGTTGAGCAGGTGCAGGTGGTCAGATGTTTGTCCACACACCACTCAGTGTGTGTGTGTGTGTGTGTGTGTAGGTGCAGGTGGTCAGATGTTTGTCACCACTCAGTGTATGTGTGTGTGTGTGTGTGGTGTAATGTGTGTGTGTGTGAGCAGGTGCAGGTGGTCAGATGTTTGTCACCACTCAGTGTATGTGTGTATGTGTATGTGTGTGTGTGGTGTAATGTGTGTGTGTGTGTGAGCAGGTGCAGGTGGTCAGATGTTTGTCACCACTCAGTGTATGTGTGTGTGTGTGGTGTAATGTGTGTGTGTGTGTGTGTGAGCAGGTGCAGGTGGTCAGATGTTTGTCACCACTCAGTGTATGTGTGTGTGTGTGTGTGTGTGTGTGTGTGTGTGTGTGTGGTGTAATGTGTGTGTGTGTGTGTGTGAGCAGGTGCAGGTGGTCAGATGTTTGTCACCACTCAGTGTATGTGTGTGTGTGTGTGTGTGTGTGTGGTGTAATGTGTGTGTGTGTGTGTGTGTGTGAGCAGGTGCAGGTGGTCAGATGTTTGTCACCACTCAGTGTATGTGTGTGTGGTGTAATGTGTGTGTGTGTGAGCAGGTGCAGGTGGTCAGATGTTTGTCACCACTCAGTCGTTTGAGGACTTGACGGCAGATACGGAGGAGAGGGCGGAGCCAGAGTGTCCGGAGGGGGAGGGGCTTCGCCTGGAGGAGGGAGCAGAAGAGGAGGAGGAGCTACATCAGGAGGAGGGGGCGGAGCCAGGGCGGGAGAAGGATGAGGACGTGTCCAGTGAGGCGTGGCGCTCACACAGGAAGCACGTGTTCGTGCTGAGCGAGGCGGGGAAGCCCATCTGGTCGCGCTATGGCACTGAGGAGGCGCTCTCCTCCACCATGGGCGTCACTCATTAGCCTCGTCTCCTTGAGGCAGCACAGGCGCCATCCATCCATCAGGAGGTGTGTGTGTGTGTGTACTCTTACCTGTGTGTGTGTGTGTACTCTTACCAATGTGTGTGTGTGTACTCTTACCTGTGTGTGTGTGTGTGTGTGTGTGTGTGTGTGTGTGTGTGTGCACTCACCTGTGTGTGTGTGTATACTCTTACCAATGTGTGTGTGTGTGTGTGTACTCTTACCTGTGTGTGTGTGTGTGTGTGTGTGTGTGTGTGTGTGTGTGTGTGTGTGTGCTCACCAATGTGTGTGTGTGTGTGTGTGTGTGTGTGTGTGTGCTCTTACCAATGTGTGTGTGTGTGTTTACTCTTACCTGTGTGTGTGTGTGTGTATGTGTGTGTACTCTTACCAATGTGTGTGTGTGTGCTCTTACCAGTGTGTGTGTGTGTGTACTCTTACCAATGTGTGTGTGTGTACTCTTACCAGTGTGTGTGTGTGTGTGTGCACTCACCAGTGTGTGTGTACTCTTACCAATGTGTGTGTGTGTGTACTCTTACCTGTGTGTGTGTGTGTGTGTGTGTGTACTCTTACCAATGTGTGTGTGTGTGCACTCACCAGTGTGTGTGTGTACTCACCAACGTGTGTGTGTGTGTGTACTCCACCAATGTGTGTGTACTCACCAGTGTGTGTGTGTGTGTGTGTGTGCACTCACCAACGTGTGTGTGTACTCCACCAGTGTGTGTGTGTGTGTGTGTGTGTGTGTGTGTACTCTTACCAATGTGTGTGTGTGTACTCTTACCAGTGTGTGTGTGTGTACTCTTACCAATGTGTGTGTGTGTGTACTCTTACCAATGTGTGTGTGTGCTCTTACCAGTGTGTGTGTGTGTACTCTTACCAATGTGTGTGTGTGTGTGTGTGTACTCTTACCAATGTGTGTGTGTGTACTCTTACCAGTGTGTGTGTGTGTGTGTATACTCTTACCAATGTGTGTGTGTGTACTCTTACAAGGTGTTGTTCCTGTGTGAATAGGTGTGTGTGTGTGTGTGTGTACAGAGGGCTACAGGGTGGTGTTCTTGTTTGATTAGTTATGTGTGTGTGTGTGTGTGTGTGTGTGTGCGTGCGTGCGTGTGTGTACAGAGGGCTACAGGGTGGTGGTCTTGTTTGATTAGTTATGTGTGTGTGTGTGTGTGTGTGTGTGTGTGTGTGTGTGTGTGTGTGTGTGTGTGTGTGTGCGTGCGTGCGTGTGTGTACAGAGGGCTACAGGGTGGTGTTCTTGTTTGATTAGTTATGTGTGTGTGTGTGTGTGTGTGTGTGTGTGTGTGTGTGCGTGCGTGCGTGCGTGCGTGTGTGTGTACAGAGGAAGACTACAAGGGTGGTGTTCTTGTTTGATTAGTTATGTGTGTGTGTGTGTGTGTGTGTGTGTGTGTGCGTGCGTGTGTGTGTACAGAGGGCTACAGGGTGGTGGTCTTGTTTGATTAGTTATGTGTGTGTGTGTGTGTGTGTGTGTGTGTGTGTGTGTGTGTGTGTGTGTGTGCGTGTGTGTGTGTGTGTGTACAGAGGGCTACAGGGTGGTGTTCTTGTTTGATTAGTTATGTGTGTGTGTGTGTGTGTGTGTATGTGTGTGTGTGTGTGTGCGTGCGTGCGTGCGTGCGTGTGTGTACAGAGGGCTACAGGGTGGTGTTCTTGTTTGATTAGTTGTGTGTGTGTGTGTGTGTGTGTGTGTGTGTGTGTGTGTGTGTGTGTGTGTGTGTGTGTGTGTGTGTGTGTGTGTGTGTGTGTGTGTGTGTGTGCGGTGCGTGCGTGCGTGCGTGCGTGCGTGTGTGTACAGAGGGCTACAGGGTGGTGGTCTTGTTTGATTACCGTATTTTCCGGACTATGACTCGCACCAGTCCAAAAATGTGTCATGAAGAGGAAAAAAAACATATATATATGAATAAATAAATAAATATGTATATGTTGCACCTGAGTCGCAGGACCAGCCAAACTATGAAAAAAAAGTGTGACTTATAGTCCGGAAAATATGGTAGTTGTGTGTGTGTGTGTGTAGAGGGCTACAGGGTGGTGTTCTTGTTTGATTAGTCGTGTGTGTGTGTGTGTGTGTGTAGAGGGCTACAGGGTGGTGATTAGTCGTGTGTGTGTGTGTGTAGAGGGCTACAGGGTGGTGATTAGTGGGTATTGTGTGTGTGTAGGGGCTGGGGTGGTGATTAGTTAGATTATGTGTGTGTGTGTGTGTGTGTGTGTGTGTGTGTAGAGGGCTACAGGGTGGTGTTCTTGTTTGATTAGTCGTGTGTGTGTGTGTGTGTAGAGGGCTACAGGGTGGTGATTAGTTGTGTGTGTGTGTGTGTGTATGTGTGTGTAGAGGGCTACAGGGTGGTGATTAGTTGTGTGTGTGTGTGTGTGTGTGTAGAGGGCTACAGGGTGGTGTTGTTGTTTGATTAGTCGTGTGTGTGTGCGTGTGCGTGCGTGCGTGCGTGCGTGCGTGCGTGTGTGTACAGAGGGCTACAGGGTGGTGGTCTTGTTTGATTACCGTATTTTCCGGACTATGACTCGCACCAGTCCAAAAATGTGTCATGAAGAGGAAAAAAAACATATATATATGAATAAATAAATAAATATGTATATGTTGCACCTGAGTCGCAGGACCAGCCAAACTATGAAAAAAAAGTGTGACTTATAGTCCGGAAAATATGGTAGTTGTGTGTGTGTGTGTGTAGAGGGCTACAGGGTGGTGTTCTTGTTTGATTAGTCGTGTGTGTGTGTGTGTGTGTGTAGAGGGCTACAGGGTGGTGATTAGTTAGATTAGTTATGTGTGTGTGTGTGTGTAGAGGGCTACAGGGTGGTGATTAGTCGTGTGTGTGTGTGTGTAGAGGGCTACAGGGTGGTGATTAGTCGTGTGTGTGTGTGTGTAGAGGGCTACAGGGTGGTGATTAGTTAGATTAGTTATGTGTGTGTGTGTGTGTGTGTGGGGCTACAGGGTGGTGTTCTTGTTTGATTAGTCGTGTGTGTGTGTGTGTGTAGAGGGCTACAGGGTGGTGATTAGTTGTGTGTGTGTGTGTGTATGTGTGTGTGTGTGAGGCTACAGGGTGGTGATTAGTTATGTGTGTGTGTTTGTGTGTGCAGAGGGCTACAGGTGGTGTTGGCTGCTCACTGGTCGGTGTGTGTGTGTGTGTGTGTGTGTGTGTGTAGAGGGCTACAGGTGGTGATTAGTCGGTGTGTGTGTGTGTGGTGTGTGTGTGTGCAGTGTGCAGAGGGCTACAGGGTGGTGATGGTGTGTGTGTGTGTGTGTGTGCAGAGGGTTGCGGGGCGGCGTTCCCGCGCGAAGTTCCCCTGGCGTTGCGGGCGTGTCGTGCTGGCAGCCAATCGATCGCTGCAGCGCGCGCGTGAGTTGGCGCTAAGGGTTCCAGGATCGTGGAGTCTGCTGACGCTGGCGCAGCTGCAGCGGCTCTTCCAGTCCAAGCAGAACTACGACCTGCGGCGCCTGCTGTCCGCCTGAGCACTGACCAGCCTGTTGCGGCACCTGAGCGACTTGACTCACTCTCAGTGCTGCTACCTGCTTCCTGCCTACTACCGGCCAGCGACGCTTATCTCCAGCACACTGCAGCAGGTACAGTCACATACACACACACACCCCACACACACACACACACACACACACACACCCCACACACACACACACACACACACCCCACACACACACACACACACACACACCCCACACACACACACACCCCACACACACACACACACCCCACACACACACACACACACACACACACACACCACACACACCCCACACACACACACACGCACACACACACGCACACACACACACCACGCACGCACACACACACGCACACACACACACACACACACACACACGCACACACCCCACACACACACACCACACACACCCACCCACCCCACACACACACACACACACAGACCACACACACACACACACACACACCACACACACACCACACACACACACACGCACACACACAGACCACACACACACACACACACACACACACACACACACACAGCAGGCGCTGGGCGCCAGAGCCTGGTCTTCCATCTGGCTCAACGTAGTGCGCGGTGTGCAGCAGGCGCCGCATGAGTCTGGTCTTCCATCCTGCTGGCCGGTACTCAGCTGGTGTCGCTGGTCAGGAAGCGAGATCAGCACCTGCACCACGTGGACCTGCACCTGCTGCTGAACCTGGTGACGGCGTCGTCGGCGTTCCGTGAGGCGAGGAGCTGGGCGGCCGTGTGTGCCCCAGTTCGCAGTTCGACTTTCTTCCGCCCCTGGCTAGCCTACTTTCTTTTTCTTGGCGGCGGCCTGTGCCTGCTGCTGCTGTCCGCGGGCGGGCTGCCCGCTCTGGTAGCGTGCAAGCGGCGGCACCTGGGCGGCTGCAGGCGCGAAGTGCCTTTAAAGGTGTCTACAGGGCGCTGCTGAGCCCCAGCTACCCAGTCTCCCAGGTGGGCATCCCAGAACTACGCCACTTTGTGTACAAGTCCAAGAGCTCTGGCCTCTACACCAGGTGAGCCAGCACACACACACCACGCACGCACATGCACACACACGCACACACACACACCACGCACGCACATGCACATACTGGCTGTGTTGCACGCACATACACACACACACACACACCACGCACGCACACACACACGCACACACACACACACACACACACACACACACACACTACGCACGCACATGCACACATACACACACAGAGCAACGCACATGCACATACACACAAGCTACGCACGCACATACACACACACACACACACGCACACACACGCACACACACACACACACACACACACCACGCACACACACACACACACACTACGCACACACACACACACTACGCACACACACACACACACACACTACACATGTATTGCCACGCACGCACATGCACACACACACACCACGCACGCACATGCACATACACACAAGCTACGCACGCACATACACACACACACACACACACACACCACGCACGCACGCACGCACACACACACACACACCAGGCACGCACATGCACACACACACACACACACACCACGCACGCACATGCACACACACACCACGCACGCACATGCACATACACACAAGCTACGCACACACACACGCACGCACACACACACACACACACACACACTACGCACGCACATGCACACATACACACACAGAGCAACGCACATGCACATACACACAAGCTACGCACGCACATACACACTACGCACGCGCACACACACGCACACACACACACACACACACTACGCACACACACACACACACACACACTACACATGCACACATACGCACGCACATGCACACACACACCACGCACGCACATGCACATACACACAAGCTACGCACGCACATACACACACTACGCACGCACACACGCACGCACACACACACACACACACACACACACACACACTACGACGCACATGCACACATACACACACACAGAGCAACGCGACATGCACATACACACAAGCTAATGACGCATACACACACACACACACACACACCACGCACGCACACACACACACACACACACACACACTCCACGCACACACACACACACACACACACACACACACACACACAGCAACGCACATGCACACACACACACACACTCACGCACGCACTAGAATTTCCATTAATTGGTCAACACACATACCAACTAAAACGAGTAGAACAGACACACAAGCACGACTATTATTCTCACTTTACACTCTCACATCTACAGACACACACACATGATGATGGGCATGATTGGGTTTGTACAGTATCTGCTGATGTGTGTGTGTGTGTATACTGTACATATTGGTGTGTGTATATATGTGTGTGTGTATATTAATGGTTGTGTGTGTGTGTGTGTGTCTGTGTATATATATTGGTGTGTGTATATATGTGTGTGTGTGCATTAGGGCTGGGCAATCTGGCTGAGAACTGTATTAAGATATAAGTATTTCATATCAGTCGATATCGATAATTATTGATTTTTAAAAAAAAATCTATTTTAGATAAGGACCAGAAGAAAAAAAGTTCAATTTAAACACTTTTTAAACTTAAACTTAACCTTAAACTTAACCTTCCTCTAATTTTAATCACCTCAGTTATCAATCAAAGCAAACAGAGAGAAGAAATAGCAACACAATCATGAAAAACACTCAAATAAATAAATGTGCACATAAGTCTGAATGAGCAGCACTGGTTGAAGCCTGAAAATATTGTGAACAAAGTAGCTTAATTTGCTAGTTATCATAGTCTACTGGTTAGACTGTTCAGTTTCCCCACATGTGTTTAAGTTTCAAATGAATACTTTTTTCTCCTTGGGACAGGCCTGTTTGAGTCTTGGAAAGTACTTTTCCATTTGCATCGGGATTGAGATGATTAGAACTTAGCAGTCAATTTTGGCAACAGTTTTGAACAAATTCGTGCAGCGTGCTAATGATGCTAACCGGATTTAATAGCAATTTAGCCAGTCGTCTTGCACGATTGTGAATGTTTGGATTACATGTGCATGCTGAGGAGGGATGCGCCTGTTGAGAGGGAGAAAGAGGGAGAGAGAGAGAGAGAGAGAGAGAGAAGAGAGAGAGAGAGATGGGGCAAGGACTCCTTGAGAGTCTGTGTTGAGGTAGGCTACTTCTATCACCTACTCTGGTAGAGTTGCACGTACTAGCTACAATGCAAGATATATTTATAGAGATGCACCGATATGGAATTTTAGGGCCGGTAACGATAACCGATATTTATTGGTTTGTTGTGGCCGATACCGATACGATCATCGATAATATTACTCTTGAAAAAAAATTGTGAAAAGTGATTTGGGGAAAGCATTTAATAAGCATAATTTTATTGCAGTAATTTTACCTACCACCAAATGATGGACAGAACTCATAATAGTCCTCAATAGGGTGCAGTCAACAACATAACAGTAGCCTAGCCCTACAGTATGTGTGGCTCCTTTAAGTGAACTGGCGTCAGTGAATAGCGAAAGTGAGTGGCTAGAGAGTATGAATCATTTTAATTTAGGACTAAACGCTCATAAACGGCTCAGCTGGGAATAAGCTACAGTATAGTGACCAAATCAGAGTTTGTGAGGAAAACTTAGGGAAGGTTTAGTTTCAACTGCGGGTAACTGAATAAAGCTGCAACTCCTCAGACTGTATCTTATGTCCGTCTACTCTGTTGCGCACAACCTGCTGCAGCAGAAATGAAAGCCGTTGGCCCCGAAGGTTTTAATAACTTATTATGATGACCTGTCTGGAACTGAAGCAGGAATGGTTAGCATATTTCTAGGTAGTAATACAAAACCCAAGCTAACGTAATGCAAATATAATACTAAAACCCAACTTAGAACTAGGCCTACTTATGTTATGAGTTTGCTTATTTGTTTCCCCGACCAGCGCGGTAAAGTGCAAACACACCAGCACAAGACGGCTCTAGATAGGGCTGAGCTCCGCTCTGGTAAGGTTAAATGGCCGGATCATTCACGAGGCGATTTTGAGATGCACAGATTCCCAAATGAATGCATATCCACAGATTTTGTTAGAGTTTGTAGAGTGGTGAAATACATTCACACTAGGGGTGTGAATCTCTCATGTGAAAGACAATACGATTCGCATCTAGATACATGGGCACGATTGGATACAAGAAAAGATACATGTTTATAAAAAACGATTCAGTACGATTCGATGCAGTTCAAGAATGGAAAGCATTCTGAAATATTTTTTATCATTTGCTCAAGGTGCACATTAATTTTATATGATCAATTATCATTGTCATGGTCAATTAGGCAAAAAATGTGTGAATATGATTATCTAAACTGAGGTTTGTTTCATATACTGTATTGAAATGAAAAAAGAATAGTCTACATTTCAGTCAAACACAGCAGCCAAATACAACATAAAAATACATTTTTATAGACTTTACAGATTTTATAGAGTTATATCTGATTGTTTTCATGGAGCTGTAGACTTGTTGAGGTAAGACAATACCGAAATAAAATAAAACGGTGCTTAAGACACTCTTGGCCTTTTCTCATATAGCCTACCCTACAAGAATAAAATAGGCCTACAAATCAATGAAAGAATAAAATAGGTCTACAAATCAATCTGGGCTTATTTTGTTCCAACAGTAGACCTAATGCAGGAACCTATAATGCCACAAGTCTGAGTGAATATGAACAAAATCATTGGCTAATAATTTGTGCATCGTTTTAGCAGCAAGGGCCAAATTATTATTTAACATTAAGGAAATCCCTTCATCAAAGGTAAAGGCTACTCTACAGACTATCGTTGCTGTTTAGGAACGCTTATAAGTGTTTAATTTCGCTGGATTTGAAAAACAAAAGCCGACCCGAAAGTGCAAGTTGTCACATGCTTACTGTAAGTTGCATTAGATGGGTAATGAGGTCATTTGACAACTTTGGGCAATGAATTTAACCAAAAACGCTTTGGAACGTAAATGAGAGTCTGAGCGAAAGCAGAAAAAGGTTGTGAACCGATTCATAACAAGTAAATCGATATAACGGCGGTTCATTTCAGTTTTTTTCCGATCTGGGGGCTTCACGTATCGATGTAGCCGTATCTTACACGTTAAAACGGATACCGTCACGTATCGGTTAATCTTTACACCCCTAATTCACGCTGACATTAAATTGAGGAAAAGTATAGCCAACCAAGCTCAAGTAGCTCAGTGTAGCCAGAAGGACCTTAGGCTACGTAGGCCTAAATTAGGACTTTAAAAATATATACGCCAAATTATCGCCAGAATTCTGTTATCGGACCGATAATAATATTTTCATTTTTTCACTTATCGGCCAATAATATATCGGCCGCCGATATATTGTGCATCCCTATATATTTAGCTTATTTATTTATAGAGAACGTAGTATCGATTAGATGTCTATTACATGTCTATGTAATATCGATTACATGTCTAGTGTGCATATTAATGGTTGTGTTGGTGTGTGTGTGTGTGTGTGTGTGTGTGTGTGTGTGTGTGTGTGCATATTAAGGGTTGTGTGTGTGCATATTAATGGTTGTGTGTGTGTATATATTAATGGTTGTGTGTGTGTATATATTAATGGTTGTGTGTGTGTGTGTGTATATATTAATGGTTGTGTGTGTGTGTGTGCCCAGCCCTGAGCTGTCGCTGCCCTACAGCAGTGTTGAGGAGCAGGAGCGTCTGATGAGTTTATACCAGCAGCTGCACAGCCGCCTGCACCACCCGACACGGCCGCTACGCACTACCTACCACACCACACACACCGAGAACCTCTACGCCTGGGTTAGTACACACACACACACACACACACACATGGTGTTTTCAGAAATTGAGTGTACATTAAAGGTGATTGACATAGATCTCTGTTTCTCAAGGTCAATGAGTCAGTATGAGAAAACAAAACAATGGGTTCTACCAGCCAACAGTCGGAGCTTCCAGGCAGCTATGGTGCTGCACTCTGGGGACATGTTTGTGAGCCCCAGAGTGCAGCACTGTAGCTGCCTGGCTACTTTAGCTGTTGGCTGCAGAAACTTGAGCTCAACGGTAAAACAGTTTGTTTTGTACTGACCATGCTCGGTGGCCTTGAGAAAAGGAGATCTCTGTGAAAAAAATCAGCAGGTTTGTCCTTTAAATGATGTGATCTTAATGAAGGAAATCACCAGGTTTGTCCTTTAAATGATGTGATCTTAATGAAGGAAATCACCAGGTTTATCCTTTAAATGATGTGATCTTAATGAAGACCAAAATAATGGTTATTGTGATTGTGGTAGAATTGAGCAGCCCTATTCACTCAGGGGATGTGTGTGTGTGTGCGCAATAGCAGAGTTGAGCAGCCCTATTCACTCAGGGGATGTGTGTGTGTATGTGTGTGTGTGTGTGTGTGTGTGTGCAGAGTTGAGCAGCCCTATTCACTCAGGGGATGTGTGTGTGTGTGTGTGTGTGTGTGTGTGTGTGTGTGTGTGTGTGTGCCCTATTCACTCTCATGAACCCTTTTCTGCTCCCCCCTCGGCGCCCCCTGTAGGTCACCAGTGGTTTTGAGCTCTACCTCTGCTTCAGTCCCCTGGGCACTAAGGCGGTCGCCGTGGCAGCCGTCAACAAGCTGCTGAAGTGGATCCGCAAAGAGGAGGACCGCCTCTTCATCCTCTCTCCACTCACCTACTGAGCATGCTCCGTACAGCTCACCTACTGAGCATGCTCCGTACAGCTCACCTACTGAGCGCGCTCTGTATAGCTCACCTACTGAGCATGCTCCGTACAGCTCACCTACTGAGCATGCTCCGTACAGCTCACCTACTGAGCGCGCTCCGTACAGCTCACCTGTGGCTGCTGCTGCTTCTCAGAGGTCGTAGGTCAGAGGTCACGGACTCCCAGACGCCATGCCTTAATGTCACACTCCACAGCACCCCGAAATACAGGGTGCGTGCATGCGTGTGTGCGTGTGAGAGTGACTCCTCATAGGAGCGGGCCATCCAGATTCTGTAACAGGGCTCTGATTGGTTCTGGAGTTGTGGATCTCAGGGCTCTGATTGGTTCTGGAGTTGTGCTCTCTGGTTGGACATGTGTTCTGCAGTGCTGTACTCCAACACTTCTGCAATAACTGAGCTCTCGGTCCAGCTCCACTCCACTGTGTGATTCTCAGGTTCCTTTATCACCTCACCTGCTGGTGCACCTGTGGAGGGAGATGCAAAGCTCTGGTCACATGACTGGTCACTCCTGGTCACATGACTGGTCACTCCTCACGTAGCCCAGGAGCTCAGAGGTTTATCACCACAGGACATATAGTAACCCATAGCAACCTTCATCACCACAGGACATATAGTAACCCATAGCAACCTTCACAGACATGTGTGAACACATTCACACAGAAATCATTTCTGAAGTGAACCTGTCAACTGGGGTGTGTGTGTGTGTGTGTGGTGGACCAGGCACACCTGTGCAGGTGTGTTATTCCCGGGCTGGATCTGATGACCTGTGGGTCCATCGCAGGTGGAGCTGTGGGGAGCAGTGGTGCGTATGACACACCTGGACGAAGACACACCTGGATAGCATCGGCGCAGGACACACCTGGACAGCATCGACACCAACCTCACTCCACTCTGTCAACACCACTAGCACGCCTCAGCAAGGGACCCCAGGTGGCCATCACTCAAACATCACTGAGAGACTGACCTTCTGATATTTCTTGATCACTGAAAGAAATAAAAAGCAACATTCCAAAAAACTCCTTGTTTTCCACGTGTGCTGATTGGCTCCTGCTGTTTAATTATTTTCTTCAGTGAATGAAAATGAAAGATTTGGTTTACAGAGAATATTGTTGGGGTTGTCACCTCTACCAGTTGTACTTGTATACTGTAAGATAGTTGCTCAAAGGGGGACATATTTACATGAATGAGCAACCCTACGGGGGAGCTGGAATTGAACGCAGTAACGTTCTGTCGACAGCTAATGGCCTGTCTATCTGCTTTGAGAAGATGATAATTATTTATTCAGTTGGAGGGAGAGTTGCTAGCGTGCTAATGAAGGTTTACGGAATTCGTTTTGTTTTGAGTGGACGTGGTGTAACGGCGCGAGTCGTCCCGGGGGGAATGTTCGCTTCGGACTATTCCTGCAGCCGCCGAAGGGAGGAGCGAGCTAACCAGTGCGCGACTGACTGCTGGCTGAGGCTGACATCTTATCACAGCGTCTCATCAAGAAGCCCGCAACTGCAGACCAAAACACAACAAAGGTTAGTGTGAAAGAAAGATTTTTCGGTGACAGACATATCCGTAGGAGTGTGATGCGGCCCCTGCGCGGGGAGAGGCGCGCGAGCACACAGCAGAGTCGGGGGTGGGTGTAGGTCGGTCTTGTGGTCACTCTAACAGGTAGGTCTGATCCCACAGCACGACACGGTAATGTGTCCTGTGTGTTTGCGCCGATACTACATTTGTGTGGATCTATGACTATATGTTTGATGGTGCCCAGAAGAAAGTATGGCGGAATGTTGCCAAGTTTGCTTATTTCGGCAGATAAGTTGAGCAACACGCCCAGACTTCTCAGTCGACATTATGTCGATTTGTCATCTCAAAGAGCAAGTCGGAGTGTGGACCGCCCGTTGTGTCTGTGTCCGTCATAAACCAACAAGATTTAATCACTCCATAAAGACTCGCATGTTGGGATTAGAACCTCTGTGGTCTGTTTAGAACTGCGCAAAACACGTAGTATTTCAACAGAACCAAAACAAACCGTTCGGCAAATCTGATGTAGTTTCTGCTGTCGTAATTTTCTTTGCGAGCTTTGCGGAGTCCTGTCTCTGAGCAGATGTTCTGGATGATGGGTACATAACTTGGCGCAGTTGCGCACTTCACTTCACTTCGCTGCGCTGCGCTGCGCTGAACTTCATTAATGAAAAAAACAGCGCGTCACTTAAAGAATAAGAAACGGACTCATACTAATATGATCTGTTTAAAAGTCAAGTGTAGTTATATCATAATGAGCACACAAAGAAATGCCACTGAGATGTGTGTCCTCGATGAACTGATAGTAATCACATAACCTCGAAATACGGAAAGGGGATCAGATGTGGAGAATGCAGAGAATGTATAGAACGTAAAGATGTGTGTTTAGATCGTGTATGGGCAGATTAAGCAAATGTAATGTAAAGGTGTGTGTGTGTGGGAGGGGGGGGGGGTTATGGTTCTGTAGGTGATTGTGCGTACCATAGCATTCATTCCTGCAGGCACGTGTTGGCAGTAATGAGTGTGTGTGTGTGAGTGAGTGAGAGTGTGTGAGTGAGTGTGTGTGTGTATGTGTGTGTGTGTGTGTGAGTGTGTGTGTATGTGTGTGTAGGGGGTTATGGTTCTGTAGGTGATTGTGCGTACCATAGCATTCATTCCTGCAGGCACGTGTTGGCAGTAATGAGTGTGTGTGTGTGAGAGTGTGTGAGTGAGTGTGTGTGTGTGTGTGTGAGTGTGTGTGTATGTGTGTGTGGTTGGGTTTCAGGGCACGTAGCAGCCGTGACTGGAATGCCAAGTCAGGGGCCCATGTGAGGTTAATCACCTACCTGGCTAACGACACAGTGGAACAACACCTGCCTAACGACATAGTGGAACAACAGCTTCCATCACACACCTCAGTGGTCTCACACAGACACACACACACACACACAGACACACACACACACACACTTAAACAGCTGCTATCACACAGCTTTATGTCTCACTTACACACACAGGTACACACACAGGTACAACACACACAGGTCCAACCAAAGACCATTAGCAGCAAACACTGTCCACTAGAATACACATATTAATGCTTTTATTTGGACCTTAACACAGGGGAAGATTCACAGATCCAAACATTGAAGGAAGTATGTAAGTTACACACTTAGGCAGGTCTGATCAAACATTCTGAACTGCATGCTTATGGATAAACATGGCATCGTCGCTTCCAGATGGATAAACTACCTATTATTGCAGAAATGGAGCAGTACTTTGCAAGTTTTTTTGCAATTGGCTTGCTTAGTCCACACAGTTGCAGACAAGTTTGTGCACATGCCCAAGACTCCCAAAAACAAGAATGATAATTTTGCAATGAAACCCCATATTTGTGATGTTGTCAGCAAGTGGCTGATATTTCAGCAGCTTGGAGTTAAAATAAGTGTCCATGTACAAATCAAAAGAACATCCTATTTCAACAATAGTCACATTCTTATTATTGTAATCTATAATGGTGATATCTGGGGTATTTGGAATATTACAGAAAGTGATATTGTTGGTGGTTTGGTCATTAAACCAGTCCATTTGTACAGTGTGGTGTTTGTATATTTTTGTCGTTCCCTCCTGTACTCGTTTGATGCTTTGTGACACTAAGTCCACCAGTCTATCATGCCCTGCTATGTAAAGTCCTTTATAAAAGCTGCATCCATTCAGGACATGTGCAGTGGTCTCATTAACATAGTTAGTGGAGTGAAGAATGCAGTCTGGTTTGTAGTTGGATGGGTACCCGTGAGCCAGGTTTGATCTTGTTGGGGAGGACTTGAAGGCGCGATTTGATGGTAAACGTGAGAATATCCTCGCCAAGAGTGGGGTTTGAAAATATGGTGTGGGACAAGGAGTGATTTGCAAATGGTAGAAGCGCCAGTTTTCCCTGTAGCCTGAGGCTTGTCCAGTGTTGTGCGCTATGTGAGCGCTTCATTTTGAGAATTTCTGCCCTCGCACCTGTTGTTGACATCTCGAACTGCGTGTCGCTTACTTTGTAGGTTGCGCGCGTGTAAATGATCGGTAATGATGTTGTCCAGTTCAACTGTTCCACTGTCCGGTCTGGCCCACTTCAGGTGTATTCCAATCCGATGGCAGAGATCGTTTAAGTCCAGCCAGTCCGACCTCTCACCGAATCCAGCCGCTTAGGTGTCCAGTTTGCCATTGGAACTGTGCATCATCCTCCTTTGATGTCCAGTTTGCCATTGTCCTTCAGCTTAAAGCCAAGGAACTGTGCATCATCCTCCTTAGTGGGCGAGACTTTCCGCCTCTGTAGATGTCCAGTTTGCCATTGTCCTTCAGCTTAAAGCCAAGGAACTGTGCATCATCCTCCTTAGCGGGCGAGACTTTCCACCTCTGTAGATGTTGGATGAGAGACGCCCGAGCCATCTGTTTCACCGGTGGGTCACTGTTGTTCAACATGTTAAGCAGGTGGCTGGTTCTAGTGGCAGTGTATATCCACTCGATGTTAAGCAGGTGGCTGGTTCTAGTGGCAGTGTATATCCACTCGATGTTAAGCAGGTGGCTGGTTCTAGTGGCAGTGTATATCCACTCGATGTTAGGGACGCCTAGACCTCCATCCTTCCTGGGCTGAAAGATAATGTCCCGGGTTGAGTGCGTGTTCAGCCCAAGCCACTTCCTTACCCCTCCCACCGTCTTCTTGTTTAGTGCTGTCAGTATCAGGGCTCCACACTAACTTTTATTGTGCTGTCAGTATCAGGGCTCCACACTAACTTTTATTGTGCTGTCAGTATCAGGGCTCCACACTAACTTTTATTGTGCTGTCAGTATCAGGGCTCCACACTAACTTTTATTGTGCTGTCTGTATCAGGGCTCCACACTAACTTTTATTGTGCTGTCAGTATGTTTTGTTGAATATGGATATTTGCCAATAAAAGCTGAATTTGCATTTTCATAATGATGGGTAAGGGGCAGGAGTCGATGAGGTCCAGTCTGTTGCAGTAGTCGCTGGTGAGCTCTTTAATGTGCTCTTCCCAGTTACCTTCTATACTCACACACACACACCATACACCCACCAGTAGCTCTATTAGATGGCTTTGGGCCTAAAAGTTACCTACTGGTTTTAAGGTTGACAGACAGACCATTTCAGGATGTGCGGTGTGCCAGTGGATAGTGTGTGTGTGTGTGTGTGTGTGTGTCTGTGTGTCTGTGTATGTGTCCATATATGCAGTGTGTGTGTGTGTGTGTGTCTGTGTATGTGTCCATGTATGCAGTGTATGTGTGTGTGTGTGTCTGTGTATGTGTCCATATATGCAGAGTATGTGTGTGTGTCTGTGTATGTGTCCATATATGCAGTGTATGTGTGTGTGTGTGTGTATCTGTGTATGCGTCCATATATGCAGTGTATGTGTGTGTGTGTGTGTGTGTCTGTGTATGTGTCCATATATGCAGTGTATGTGTGTATGTGTGTCTCTGTCTCTGCTGAGTGAGTGTGTGTGTGTGTGTGTGTGTGTGTGTCTCTGCTGTTGTGGGGAGTGAGTGAGTGTGTGTGTGTGTGTGTGTGTGTGTGCTGAGTGAGAGGGTGTGTGTGTGTGTGTGGTTCTACTGGACTGTATGTGTGGTGGGGGAGAGGGGGCCTGAGGACGCTAATGGTTCTACTGGACTGTTCTCCTGTTTATGGTGGAAATGCCAGAGTCGTCATGGTTGTGCAGAATGAGTCATTAAAAGCTTTTATGAGCCATTTATACAGACAGCTGTGTGTGTGTGTGTGTGTGTGTGTGTGTATGTGTCTGTATAACCACTGTTGTGTATATTGATCAGCATTCAGCTGCTCAAACAATCCATCATCATTCCTGGCAAAGATACCTCTCATCTCTCTGTCTCTCTCTCTCTCTCAACTATTTCTCTCTCTCTCTCTCTCGACTGTTTCTCTCTCTCACACACACACACACACAATTGAACTTCCGTCTTTGTCTTTGTCATTGTTCTGTATTGTTATAGTGTTCTGAATGCATTGTTCTATATTGTTCTATATTGTTCTGCAGCTTTATGTTCTCTTTCCAAAACCAGGAGCATTTCTGATTTGTAATGTTCGTAATGATGTAACACCCCCACACACACACACACACACGCAAATGTGGGGAGAAGTACCCTGCACCTGTCAGTGTGCATATGGATGGCAAAGGGCTGTGTGTGTGTGTGTGTGTGTGCGTGTGGTTGGGTTAATTATTCACCAGCAGCAATAGATCATTGGTCAGGTTCCTGCTTGACCCCATAGCTCTTCCTGACGTTCTACTCACACACACACACACACACACTCTTGACTTTCTGCTCACAAACACAACACACACACACACAACACACACAGACACACACACTCTTGACTTTCTAGGCCATCCTTAAAAATATTTTCATTTGCCGTAACCCGACCGACCCTGTCAATTTAAAACCGACCCAAATATTGACAGGCTGGTAAGGAAAGCTGGCTCTGTAGTGGGAGCTGAACTGGAGTGCATCACTTCACTATCTGACAAAAGGACCCTGAACAGACTGATCAACATCTTGGACAATGAGTGTCACCCACTCCACAGCACTATTGTTAAACAGAAGAGCCTGATCAGCTGGAGACTTCGCTCACTGCCTTGCACAACTGACAGACTGAGAAAGTCATTTGTCCCCAGGGCCATTGAACTGTTCAATGCCTCACTTAAGGGAAGAGGAGAGATAGACTTCTCTGCATAGTCTGTCTGCCTCTTCATCCCCTCCATGTTTGGTACTGCCTGTCCACTAGCCACTTGTACCACTGTCTTTATGCCTCACTGTTTGCGTGCTATATTAGCACATTAGCACATATGCATAACCCCCCCCCCCCTCCATGCCACAGCCGAACTGTGGCCACACTTATACATTTTCTTAAATAGTTAAATATATAGATATATAGACTTTCCTTTACTTTATTTCTGCATTGTTGCACTGTTGACTTACTCATTTGCACTATCACCATGACCACTATCACCATTGCACTACCACCATGACACTCATTCACATAGAGCACCTTAGAGCACCTTACCATACCTTACTATGCACAGAGAATCACAGGCTCAGTCCCTGCCTCAGTCATTGCAAGTGTAACTTGCGTTGTGTTTTACTGGTGATACACTCGGAAACGATGATGGTGGATGAAGCAGGTTTATTTGTCTGCATGGGTCAGGAAATACAACATGAGGGAAGACAGTGAGATCTGGTCCGCCTGCAGCAGTTAACTTCTCTTCTGCTCTCAGACACAATTCTATTAGGCTACTACACTAAGTATCTAAGCATATGGTTATTTCATTTCAGGTCCAGTATGAGGTGAGGTGTGTCAATAAAATAATACAAAATAAATTCCAAAAGGGAATAATGTGGCATAAAAACATGAGTGTGAATGTGTAAATGTATGTAACTGTATAAGTAAACTACTTATATATCTAATCTGTTGAAATCTGTTATATTTCTAATTAGATCTAATTATATTCTTACATGGGGGTGATCATCCAGTATGACAAAATAAATATAAACAGTAGAATATGCAAACATTCAATCAGAGAGTGAATTCGATATACCACATACAAACACAAACACTACTTCATCTATTTTCATTAGTAAACACGCAAAACAGCGCTCATAAAAAGGTAAACACTCCACTCTTGTGGTGATACAGCGGTACTGCATTTAGAACGCTACAAAGACGTTAATGGCTAGTCATTCTAGCTCGCGAATGCTAGCCATGCTACGAGGGAAACATAAAATCAAAACAACAAATACAATTGGTTACCTGCATGGGTCAGGAAATACAACATGAGGGAAGACAGTGAGATCTGGTCCGCCTGAACAAAATAAATGTTATATTAAAATTTGCACTAAAGCCATACGATCATGCTTCAAGGTCAACCGAAAATACAAAACCAAATAAAAGTTACAAGACAATACAAAACATCGCTGAAACGCGAGTTATGTGGATGAACATACATAATGATTTTAACAATAGATATAGGACATATATAATACAATTTATAACACTTTTAATGACTTTTAATCACGGACCCTCATTTGCCCAGCTTACCCAAAGATCCTTGATTACTAGCAAGATAGAGCAACGTAATTGTTACTATGGGAGCAAAACGGGACAGTTCCAGTCTGCATAAGTGGGAGTGTCACCCCACGTCACTAAATAAACTTTTCTCTTAATAAGCAATAAGAACAAATAAACATAATTGTGTTCACAGTATTATTGTATATAATCGCGTGTATGATACCAATGAATCATTCTTTAGGACATGATATGAATAATTTAATTAGTCATGTGAACCGAGCTAGCTTGCTAGCTAACGCTAGCTTAAAATGCTATACAAGTGGATGGGAGTAGCTATGGCAATAGTACAGCTATGCGCTAACAAGTGACTAGTTGAAGGACTTGGCTTTAAACTTAATATACTGTTGCAAATTCACTTGAGCATAAACTATCCACTTTAACTAATGTCAGTAATGTTATTCAGCTAGTTGTCATTTCAAAGAAATTACACTTCTCCTTTTAAATGTTACCTTAGCTAAGAGGCTAGCTAGCATGCTAACAACCGGACAGTAACTGGCAGCAGCATGGTCTGATATTAGGTTATTTTATTACAAATCCGAACACTAAAAATTACACTTTTAGGCTTGAAATGATCCCAAACACTTACAGATTATGACAAAATTTTTCAAAAACCTCAACAAATCCAGAAAGACATAATGACCAATTTATTGGTAAAATTCCACAAGTCTCCATTGACATTAGTGCAGCGAGGGTTTACTCTGGTCTGCATAAAGGGGATTTCCCCCCTCCCCTTGCAATAATCGAGCGGAAATTGTCAACGTTTGCGCCTCTCGCCCGCTTTAACCCTCTCTGGCTTACCTGCAGCAGTTAACTTCCCTTCTGCTGCAGGACACCTAATGCAACTACTGTACAGAATCATTCCAAAATAAAAGTCTTGACCCATTTAGCAGGATTTAACAATAACTATATGGAGCACTTTATTAACACCGTTACACAAGCGCCTCTGATTTATTAATCACCACTATGTGGATACTGTTTTAGAATTGATTTAGATTAAGTGTTAGTATAATTTGTAATTGTGTTATTTGTATTTTAGTATATTTTTATATATTGTATTAAGTGTTAGTATAATTTGTATTTTAGTATATTTAGCATATTCTTTATCTTCTACTGTCCTTACTGCTTAGTTGTGTTTTTATATTATATACTTTAATTACTCTTCTGCTGTTAAAGAATGTATGTGTCTTGTATGTATGCTGCTGAGACCTTGAATTTCCCCTGGGGATCAATAAAGTATCTATCTATCTATCTATCTAAATATTTATTTTTTTTCCCCCTTTTAGTCCAACCGACTTGCCCGGTTGTAAACTTAGATTAATACCGACCCGATTGTTTTTTTTTACTCCTAAACAACCAATACAAATGCAATAAAATAATATTTCTTTAGTAGGCCCAAGTATTGTGAATATAAATTGCCTACATGCAAACGTGGCTCACTTAAAAAAAACCTGTAAGCGCCATCTCTACACCATTGGTTTTAATGCGATGTCACACTATGGCCTCACGCTTCGTTTCATTCACACTAACTGATAACGCTTTTACTGGAAGAACTGTGGCCAGATCTTTTTCATCCCTCCTCCCCTAGTCTAACGGTGACCGTGTCGGAGTATTGAAATTGGTTGTGGTCTATTCAGCATTTCTCAAAATATGGGTCCATAACATGGAGACTGCTGGTCAGAGTCGTGGAGGAAATTAGGCCCGGTGCTTCATCTGATAATTTGCTGCGCAGTTGATCAAGAAACCGCAGATCGAAAAAAAAAGAAAACAAACGTTTCTGACATTCTGCGATGTCATTAAACATGGAGCCCTACAATTAAGTGGTGGTATGAGCATTCATTCAATGCGCGTCTGCGTGAGGAGAAACTGAAACTAATCGGGATAGCGTTGGTATCAAAGCTGGGCTCAACCTGTTGGAAGGCTATTTATTTATTTAACTAAACTTAATAGAACGGCGTTGTTTTGGAACTTCCTTAGAAACAGAGCAGAGACTGCATAATACACTGTATAGCATTGAGTACTGTATAGTCAAATTTCAATATCGCGTGGCCAAGAACTATTGTAGCCTTCTTTCTGGGTACATGTAGATGAGCCCTATGACCCAAAAGTCTGCCATGACGGGCCTCAGGTCAAAGAAGTTTGAAAGGCTGGTCTATATAACCTGCATCAGAATGAGGTTTGCAATGAAGTGCGCCTGAAAACGGGTTGAAGACCCAGTCAGTTAACGATCCAATGATATGCACATTTGTGTAAATTCATTCCCACGTAATCACCATGACCAAAATTGTACTTTTTTTTTTTACTTTGAATCTTAAAAAAAAAAAAATATTGACCTACCTACCCATTTTTTTTATTTTTTTGGCTGTTACTGCAAACTAAAATATTTTTAAGGATGGCCCTACTCACACACACAACACACACACACACACACGCATGCAAATACTTTATTATACTTCACACACACGCATGCAAATATTTTATTATACTTCACACACACACACACACACACACGCATGCAAATACTTTATTATACTTCACACACACACACACGCATGCAAATACTTTATTATACTTCACACACACACACACGCATGCAAATACTTTATTATACTTCACACACACACACACACACGCATGCAAATACTTTATTATACTTCACACACACACACACGCATGCAAATACTTTATTATACTTCACACACACACACACGCATGCAAATACTTTATTATACTTCACACACACACACACGCATGCAAATACTTTATTATACTTCACACACACACACACACACACGCATGCAAATACTTTATTATACTTCACACACACACACACACACGCATGCAAATACTTTATTATACTTCACACACACACACACGCATGCAAATACTTTATTATACTTCACACACACACACACGCATGCAAATACTTTATTATACTTCACACACACACACACGCATGCAAATACTTTATTATACTTCACACACACACACACGCATGCAAATACTTTATTATACTTCACACACACACACACGCATGCAAATACTTTATTATACTTCACACACACACACACACACACACACGCATGCAAATACTTTATTATACTTCACACACACACACACGCATGCAAATACTTTATTATACTTCACACACACACACACACGCATGCAAATACTTTATTATACTTCACACACACACACACACGCATGCAAATACTTTATTATACTTCACACACACACACACGCATGCAAATACTTTATTATACTTCACACACACACACACACGCATGCAAATACTTTATTATACTTCACACACACACACACGCATGCAAATACTTTATTATACTTCACACACACACACACACGCATGCAAATACTTTATTATACTTCACACACACACACACGCATGCAAATACTTTATTATACTTCACACACACACACACACACACACACGCATGCAAATACTTTATTATACTTCACACACACACACACACACACGCATGCAAATACTTTATTATACTTCACACACACACACACGCATGCAAATACTTTATTATACTTCCTGTGCCCACTCCCTGTGCCCTCTCCCTGTGCCCTGTGCCCTTGCCCTGTGCCCTGTGCCCACTCCCTGTGCCCTGTGCCCTCTCCCTGTGCCCACTCCCTGTGTCCTCTCCCTGTGCCCACTCCCTGTGCCCTCTCCCTGTGCCCTGTGCCCTGTGCCCACTCCCTGTGCCCTGTGCCCTGTGCCCTCTCCCTGTGCCCTCTCCCTGTGCCCACTCCCTGTGTCCTCTCCCTGTGCCCTCTCCCTGTGCCCTGTGCCCTGTGCCCTCTCCCTGTGCCCTCTCCCTGTGCCCACTCCCTGTGTCCTCTCCCTGTGCCCACTCCCTGTGCCCTCTCCCTGTGCCCTGTGCCCTGTGCCCACTCCCTGTGCCCACTCCCTGTGCCCTGTGCCCTGTGCCCACTCCCTGTGCCCTCTCCAGCTTCCCGTGTCCTGTGCCCACTCCCTGTGCCCTCTCCAGCTTCCCGTGTCCTGTGCCCTCTCCCTGTGTCCTGTGCCCACTCCCTGTGCCCTCTCCAGCTTCCCGTGTCCTGTGCCCACTCCCTGTGCCCTCTCCAGCTTCCCGTGTCCTGTGCCAGTTCTGCCAGCGGTGCCCGCTGCTGTGCCCATGCCCGCTGGCCTTCTCCGAGAGAGCATGCTGGGCTGCGGGTGGGTGGTGCTGTGGTTGGCGGGGGTGTGGTGGCGGGCCGCGGGGGTGTCGGGGCTGGACTTGTGCCCCTTTGGTTCCGCCTCCTCGGTCAACTTCACCGTGCCGTACCCCATGCCAGTCTACCAGGCGGCCGGGCCCATTCAGAACATGGTGCCCAACGAGCAGTACCAGGAGGTGTACGTGGCGTCGCAGAACCAGATTGTGGCGCTAAACGGCAGCCTGGTGCCAACGTGGCGCCTCCGCACGGGTCCAGTGGGGGGCGCGGAGTGCCCGCTGTGCCGCCTGTGCCCGCTGGCTGACCCCGCCCTCCCGGAGAACACGGACAGCCAGGTGCTGCTGCTGGACCCCTTCCTGATGTACCTGTACGCCTGCGGCAGCTCCCAGCACGGGGTCTGCTACTTCCACCAGCTGCACGCTGGACACCGGCCGCACCCCTCGCGCTGCCTGTTCCGTAGCGAGCGCAACTCGCCGGCCGCTTGTCCCGACTGCATCGCCAGCCCGCTGGGCACGCGCGTGGCCATGGTGGAGGAGGGCCAGACCGTCTACTTCTTCGTGGCGGCGACGGTGAACGACAGCGTGACGCAGCGCTACGGACGGAAGTCCATCTCCGTGCGCCGGCCGCTCTGGACGGAGGACGGTTTCCACGGCGACGTGCATGGCCTGACGGTGCTGCCGGAGCTGCGGCAGAGCTACTCCATCCGCTACGTCTACAGCTTCCACACCGACGAGTTCGTCTACTTTGTATCCGTCCAGCGCGAGAGCCCCGAGCTGGACGCTGGGCCGCCTTCCAGACCTGCTCGACGCTTGCCCCGCACGGAGTGGAGACGCTGAGGCCACCGCGAGGAGGTGGTGCTGGAGTGCCGCTTCGAGCCCAAGAGGAGGCGCAGGAGGAGACGCAGCAGGAGGCAGGGCGAGCCCGAGGGGAGACGCGGGAGGAGACGCAGCAGGAGGCAAAGCGTGCCCAAGGACGTGGTGTACAACGTGGTGCAGGCGGCGCACTTCGGCAAGGCCGGCCGCGAGCTGGCCGAGGAGCTGGGCACGGAGGAGAAGGACGGCATCCTGTACGGCGTGTTTGCCGTGACGGACGACACGGGCGTCCCTGACCACGACTCGGCGCTCTGCGCCTTCCCCATGGACTCGGTCAACAAGGCCATCGAGGACGGCGTAGAGCTCTGCTGCAAATCGGGCCCCGAACAACTGTCCAGGGGCCTGTGCCACTTCCAGCCCTGTGAGAGCTGTCCACACGAGGTCAGTGACACACACACACACACAAACTCACCCTTACACACAAGGCAGATATGAAGAGGCATTGCAACAATGTTTACGGATACATTGTAGGCCACGGCAACCCTCCGGTTACAAGTCCAGAGTGCTAACCAGTAGGCCACGGCTAAAGTGCTAACCAGTAGGCCACGGATGAAGTGCTAACCAGTAGGCCACGGCTAAAGTGCTAACCAGTAGGCCACGGCTGCCCCCAGTAGGCCACGGCTGCCCCCAAAACCCCTAAATTGGCTACATCTGACCCCATCAGGCTACACCTGACCCCTTCAGGCTACACCTGACCCCATCAGGCTACATCTGACCCCATCAGGCTACATCTGACCCCATCAGGCTACATACATTACTCCCATCCTCCATCAGGGACAGACTACATCAGGCTACATCTGACCCCATCAGGCTACATCTTTTTAGCTTAACTTTCCTTTCAGCCCCCTGACTTCTACTTGCAATGCCTCTCTTATTTTATTCGGCCTGTTTTTATCTGCCTTCTCCACACTTGGTCTTGGTCTCACTGTGTGTTTGTGCTCGGTGTACTACTCTATGCCCTCTGAGTGTGTGTGTTTCATCTGCATCTTGGCATCTTATGTGCCTTGCATCCATGTCCAGCCTGCATCCATGTCCAGCCTGTCTGTGTCCAGCCTGTGTCCATGTCCAGCCTGTGTCTATGTCCTTCCTGTATGCTTGTTCTCTCGTTGTCCCTGCCTGAATGTACTGTCCATACTCTCAGTGTAATCTAACCATGGATGTGATTGCATGCTGTATGTAATCTTATGCCTATACCTTATTGTACAGTGCCCTTGGGTACCTTGAAAGGCGCTTTTCTAAATTAAAAGTATTATTATTATTATTATTACTATTCTCATTAACTCCAATCACTCTTCTCAGTAACTCCAATTGTTCAGCTGTTTAAGGTCAGGAAAGCTGCAGTTGTGTGTCTCTAAACCTGGTCTTTAATGAGAGGAAGCCAAGACTGCCCTGTCCTGCCCTGTTGGACGTCAGAATGGGATAGAAATTGGTCTCTGTGAACACGCTACTGGTCCACAGGGAGAACAAGTATACATGTTTTTATAACTATACATGTTTTTCGCATGAGGATCTGGCCTGACATGACCCTAGATCCTGATATGACCTGTTCTGGTCCTGTTCTCCTGGCCCCGCTCTCTCTCTCTCGCGGGTGCTCAATGGACGTTCTGGTTCTGGACCTGTTCTGGTCCTGTTCTCCTGGCCCCGCTCTCTCTCTCTCTCGCGGGTGCTCAATAGACATGCGCCCCTTGTTTTCCAAGACTCAAAAGGGCCTGTCCTAAGGAGAACAAGTATTACCTTGAAACTTAAACACACGTGGGGAAACTGAACAGTCCAATCAGTAGACTAAGCTATGATAAGCTTGCAAACTATGCTACTTTGTTTGCAATATTTCCAGGCTTCAACCAGACAGATTAATTAAAGAGGTAGAGTTTTAATAGTAATATATAATCTCCATAAAGTGTGCTGTCATGAATATCAGAAATTCAGTATTTTTATATCAGGATATGATATAATACAGATATGCAATAATATATTATAATCCTCTGGTGTTCCAAGGTAGGCTATTGAAATGTTATTTAATAAAATGTCTAGGTTTTCTATAAAAGATAGAAATCGAGGTATGTACTGAACCGTGGGTCAGAAATTGTGATCCAAACCGAATGGTGAGTTTGGTGTATCGTTACAGCCCTAGTTGACACCCACGGATGTGTAAGGAGATATTGCTTTCGTGAACAAAATATAAGCGCCTATAATAAGAGGCCATAAAACCTTTTGCCTAAGTCTCCTAGAAGATTTATTCTATTAAAACGCAGACCGTTAAATCGCTACCTCACCTTACAGACTGCCAGAAATCCAGCTCATAAATAATGGCCCACACATTATTAGCCATTTGATTATTTGTTTCAGTACAAATATTAATACTTTGCTGTATATGATGAGCCCAAACACATGGCAAAACATAGGATACGGTTATTTAGTTATTTTAATTTAAGTTAAGTTTTTTTATTGAAGTTATTTTAATACAGAATTGTCAGTTGATACTTATTTCACATAGGTACACTTGTAAAACGTCATACTTATATCGCTGTCTGCCAGCGTTGACTTCCTTCTCCAGATTGATGTGACGTCTCCATCATTTCAACGATAGCCAATAAAATGATCGGTATAAATGTTAGAAAATATCCTTTTATGGGATATTGTGGGATGACAATGGGAGGAGCATGATGCTCGTGTATGCATGCACAATTCAACGCAGGTTTGTGTTTATCAGCAGCCACAGGCTCTGGTGCGCTGTTCTCGATTCTGCCCTCCTGTTTCTCCATGAGCAGACTCTGACGCTGTGCTGTTCTCAATTCTGGCCTCCTGTTTGTCCATGAGCAGACTCTGACGCTGCACTGTTCTCTCATGGGAAGTGGAGGAAGTGTACCTCTCGCTCCTCCTGACGCACTTCCTCGTATTGTTACTCTAATTAGGTCTCTCCATCTCCATCTGTCTATCTGTCCGTCTGTCTGTCTGTAACATGGGGGTCTGCAGTCACCTGACTGCTCTTGGTGTGTTTAAATAAACTCTTACACGTGCATATACCATAAAACACCACAAAGTCTCTCACACACATGTAAACTTACCAACCATAAAACATAACACACTCTCCCTCACATATGTAAACATAACTGCCAGGAAACATAAACTCTCACTAACATATGTAAACATTAACTACCATAAAACATAAGAAACTCCACACACAAAGATGTAAACATTAACTACCATAAAACATAAGAAACTCACACATGTAATCAGAACTATAAAATGTACCACATCAGCATTTCTGTTCAGTGAATCTTTTGTAAATTGCTTTACAATTACTGTCGGGCCCATGGCCGCATCATTGCCCTTGGGCTTTTACACTACCGCCGGGCCTTTGGCACATACTACGGCCGGGCCCTTGGTCTTTTATTGTCGGGCCCTTGGTCATGCTTTTACTGTCGGGCCCTTGGCCTCTTTCCTCGTCGCCCAGTTTGCCTCAGCTTGCCGCCATTCACTCCTTCACTTTCATTAAGATTCCCAATCGGCCAATTGACCTCTATGTGTCCAGTTACATAGTCTGTCTGTTTTTGGTCTTGGATTTTGTTAAATACATTTCTAAATAAATGCGACCTGTTTTGACTGATGCGACTTATACTCCAGAGTGACTTATAGTCTACGGTATACGGTACTTAAAGCTGTAAGTATTATCAGTATAAGCCAAGTATAATTAAATGCAGTGTATCTCTGATCTGTACATATGAAGTAAGCTATAGGTATGCTTAGCTCAAAATAAGTAGACCAACATTATGCTTTCATAAACTTCTTTTTGCTAAGGGCTGTGTTGTCAGTGGTGATAATAGTCTGTGTTGAAGTCAGTGGTGATAATAGTCTGTGTTGAAGTCAGTGGTGATGTTGGTCAGTGGTGATGTTAGTGTGCTTTAGGGAAGTCAGTGGTGGTGTTGGTCCGTGGCGATGTTAGCGTGCTTTAATGTTACTGGTGTGGTGTGTCGCTGCAGAGCATGGAGAACAACGCCACGTGTAAGGACCAGCCCACCATGGTGTCCAAGCCCTACTACAGGGTGGACCTGTTCAACAGAGAGATGACCAGTGTGCTGCTCACCGCTCTGCTCGTCACCACCATCCAGAACAAGACCGTCGCCCACATCGGGACATCAGATGGACGCCTTCTACAGGTACAGCACACTGACACACACACACACACACAGTCACACATACACACACACACACACAGACACACACACACACAGTCACACACACACACACACACAGACACACACATACACACACACACTCTCTCTCACACACACACACACACACACACACACACACATCTTTGCAAGCTTCTGAGCAGGACGAAACACATGTCTGGCCCATTAACAGCGATGAAGAGCAGACTGTTCAATGTGGACACAGACACACACACACACACACTGTTCAGTGTGGACACAGACACACACACACACACACTGTTCAGTGTGGACACGTTCATTCTGTTGCACTCATCAGTGAGGATGTGATTCATGGCGCTAAATCCACGTTCGTACTGGTAATATGTAAAGGCTACAATGTATTTATGTGCATGGGGACGTTTGCGAATTCCGAGACTGCTGACTGTTCGGGTCAGGTGAAAGTTAGTGCCAGCAATGGAGGCTGTATGTCCCCCCCCCCCCCGAGGATGATATTCATTCAGTAGAGGTAGGGGTGTAAAAAACAGAGGGGTTGATCCCCACCATCCCCCCAACAAATCTCATCCTGACCACATCTATGTTAGAGTTGTACTACAGATTCAGTACCTGTGTAAAGTTGAGGGGTCATGCCTTGCGTGTGTAAAGTTGAAAGGTCATGGTTTGTGTTTTGTGTTGCAGCTGGTTCTGAGGAGGTCCAGTCCGGTCATCTTTGCCAACTACTCCCTGGTGGAAAACCAACCGGTCTCCATGGCAGCGGTCTACTCCAACAACTCACTGCTCTTCGTTGTGGGAGACAAGGTGAGCGTGTGTGTGTGTGTGTGTGTGTGTTGGTCCTCTTCTCTGCCATGACCCCTCCCCTTCCCACAATTGACCCCTCCCCTTATCATATATACCCCTCCCCTTTCCATCACTGGCCCCTCCCCTTTCCATCACTGGCCCCTCCCCTTCTCATCACTGACCCCCCATGCCCTCTCTGCCCCCCCTCTGTCTGACCCCCCTTTGACCCCTCCCCTTCTCATCACTGACCCCTCCCCTTATCCTATCTGACCCCCCTCTGTCCGACCCCTTATCCTCCTTGACCCCTCCCCTTCTCCTCCTTGACCCCTCCCCACTAGGACCCCCCATATTCTCTCAGACCCTCCCCTCTTCTCTCTGACCCCTCCCCTTCTCCTATGTGACTCCTCCCCCTCTCCTCTCTGACCCCTCCCCCTCTTCTCTCTGACTCCTCCCCAGATGGTCCAGGTGCCCCAGCGCGGTCCCGGCTGTAGCCACTTCCTGTCGTGTGCCGCCTGCTTGATGGCGCCGCGCTTCATGGGCTGTGGCTGGTGCTCAAGCCGCTGCTCCTGGGAGGCGGAGTGCCACGCCCACTGGAGGAACGAGTCCTGCCCACCTGGCATCACTGAGGTAGGGGAGCGGATGGACCACCAGGGGGCAGTGACACACCTGCGGGAGAGATCAGGTTACACACCTATGTGAGAGATCAGGTTACATCACACACCTGTGTGACAGATCAGGTTACACACCTGTGTGAGAGATCAGGTTACATCACACACCTGTGTGAGAGACATTTTCACTGCAATATGTGCACTGTATCATGTAGCCACTCTGCGTCTTTTTATGTTCGTGTCCACATTAAATCTATTCCACTCACGTTATCAGGAGAATACAGTTGCCTAAAGTTTTATTTTGAACCCTTACTTTGGTCTCACTCATTGGATCCAAATAACAGAAATAGCAAACTCCAAGTTATGGTGGGGTAAGTTGAGCTATAAGCACATAGCCAATTAAACATGAAAGAAAAATGTGAACGGGACACTTTTTGAAACTATTTCAGCTAGTTCCACACTTCATTGGTAGACTTCCGAAGGCCCTGACATTTAAAACGAGACATTGAGAAATTTGAAAAAGCACTTGTAGTTTATTTACAAGACGATTTATACAGACAGTACCTTTAGGAAGTTTACCGTCACGCCATCTTGAATTTAGTCACCATAAGTCGAAATGACAAGTACAAATGAACAGGTATGATAAGGGACCAGATTCCAAAAATAATTCTGTGGAAATGCAGGAATTCCAGATGCTGCTACAGTTTAAAATTATTTTTGTTTTATTTTATTTGCATGTGCTCACGTGAAACTTGAACATGAAAGTTTCGCGTGCGCACATGAAAGTATTGCGTGAGCACATGAAAGTTTCACGTGAGAACATGAAACAAAACTTTAGATTTTTTTTTGCTCATGTCCCCTTAGGGGCTCCGTACTAATCAAACACAACATATAGATAGAAAGAAATCTGTAATGAATGGTTTATAATAGTATTACTGAAGTGGATATTTCTCCTCCACAGTATACGGAAACTTTATAATTTTGAGAAAACACCCTTTAAAGATTACAGTGAAAGTGAATACATATTTCAGCGGAAACCACTATTAACAGACAAGTCATTGATATTGAAATCTCTAAATAGACAATACGTACTCAAAACCACAACTCAAGAGACAGATGTAGAAGAGAAAGCCCAGTAGGCACTTTAATACAAAACAGGAGGTACAGTAGGCCATAACTCTGTGGCAACAACAAAAAAAGTTCAATCCATGTTCTCATCCAAGTTTGCCGACATATTTGCACATACGCCTCGGCACTGTGTGCAAGCTAGGGAGCAGTCGAGGTTTTCGACGACGGCAATTGCAGCGCATTGTGCTGCAACCAACCTCGAACCAAGATTGAGGTTCAGGGTCCTGGTCATTATGGACAGGAATGAGGCATGAGTCTTGGATCCTCCAGCCCCATTCCTCTGGTGGTAGCAAGTTTTCCATCCATTCTTCAACTTGATGGTACACTCTAAAGCTATGAAACATAGCAGATGAAGATGTTGTTGGCAAGTTGCGAGGGTGGATAGCCGTTTTGCTGTCAGTCACCTTACTATAAAAAAATGTTTCAGTCTGAGGTCATTGAGATAATCTGCGTCTTTGCCTTTGTAGATCTGTATCATTATTTTTTCCCCTGCAGCAGCAATTTTTGTTTAAGAAAAAATGCTGGCCTGTACTCTGAATGTGTCACTCTCTTGAACCAGACGCAGAGATACCCCTTTCCCAACTCCAAACACTCTGGATGTTGTATCACAACCAAGTATGGCATGTGCGAATAAAATGTTGCTGTTCACATCATCACTCAATACATCTCTTGCATGCCCTATCATCACTCAATACATCTCTTGCATGCCCTATCATCACTCAATACATCTCTTGCATGCCCTATCATCACTCAATACATCTCTTGCCCTATCATCACTCAATACATCTCTTGCCCTATCATCACTCAATACATCTCTTGCATGCCCTATCTTCACTCAATACATATCTTGCATGCCCTATCTTCACTCAATACATCTCTATCTTCAAAAACCTGCGACTTTGTAAAGATGATGACTTGGGCTCTGACATGAACTACAGCCCATAGTAGTGTAACAGAAGGATGAGAAGGTAGAAGGTCTGCGCGTCATATCCAACCAGAACTGCTGAGAAGGTCTGCGTCATATCCAACCAGAACTGCTGAGAAGGTTCAGGCCATATCCAACCAGAACTGCTGGAGAAGGTTCATGGCTATATCCAACCAGAACTGCTACTGTCGCTGCTGTTTGAACTATGAGCACATCTGCATCCCCTGAGCATTCAGAACGCCAAACCGCACGCCAGTAGGACCCTCCCAACAGGCCTATGAAACGCCTGTTTGTTCCCTTACTTGTTTATTCAACCTCAATGGCAATGGCACGGTAGATGGGCACGGTAGATGTGATGGTAGATGGGCACGTAGATGATGGCAGATGGGCAAGTAGATGGGCAGAGGGGCAACGTAGATGGGGCATGGTAGATGGTAGATGGGCAATGGCAGATGGGCATGGTAGATGGGCAGATGGCTTTGCAGATGGGCATGGCAGATGGTAGATGGGTTCGTAGGCATGGTAGATGTAAGCGGTAGATGGGCACGGTAGACGGGCATGGTAGATGGTACGGGCAACGGTAGATGGGCATGGTAGATGGTAGATGGGCACGGTAGATGGGCATGGTAGATGGGCATGGTAGATGGTAGATGTGATGGTAGATGGGCACGGTAGATGGGCATGGTAGATGGGCATGGTAGATGGTAGATGTGATGGTAGATGGGCACGGTAGATGGGCATGGTAGATGGGCATGGTAGATGGTAGATGGGCACGGTAGATGGGCATGGTAGATGGGCACGGTAGATGTGATGGTAGATGGGCACGGTAGATGGGCATGGTAGATGGTAGATGGGCACGGTAGATGGGCATGGTAGATGGTAGATGGCATGGTAGATGGGCATGGTAGATGGTAGATGGTAGATGGTAGATGGCATGGTAGATGGGCATGGTAGATGGGCATGGTAGATGGGCATGGTAGATGGGCATGGTAGATGGTAGATGGTAGATGGCATGGTAGATGGTAGATGGCATGGTAGATGGGCATGGTAGATGGTAGATGTGATGGTAGATGGTAGATGGCATGGTAGATGGTAGATGGGCACGGTAGATGGTAGATGGTAGATGGTAGATGGGCACGGTAGATGGTAGATGGGCACGGTAGATGGTAGATGGGCACGGTAGAGACCTGATTACACCATCATCAATCACCCATCACCCACCAAACACCACCACCCATCAAACACCATCACCCATCACCCACCAAACACCACCACCCATCAAACACCATCACCCATCACCCACCAAACACCACCACCCATCAAACACCACCCATCACCCACCAAACACCACCACCCATCAAACACCATCACCCACCAAACACCACCACCCATCAAACACCACCACCC